>NW_005872107.1:0-22566 GCF_000147115.1 Myotis lucifugus
GCGCCGGCTGCCGGCTGCCCGTGCGGGTGGAGCAGGTCGTCAATGGCGCGCTGCTGGTCACTGTGAGCTGCGGGCAGCGCAGCTTCGCCGGGATCCTGCTGGACTGCACGAAAAAGTGAGCGCGGCGGGGGGCGCGGGCCCTGGACACCCCAGGAATTCCCTCGAGACTCCCCACCCCGCGCCCAGAGCCGGACCCGGGTCCAGGGCAGCGCTGGCGCCTGCTTTCGGTTTCCCCAGCCCGGGCTTCGGGCCGCCGTCACTCCGGGGCGAAAGTGGCTCTCAAAGTCCTTGCTACTTTTCGGGCCGGGGGCGGGTGGGGCCTGGGCGTGGGGCGTGGGGCGTGGAGCCGAGTCCCTGCGCCCGGGCCGGAACTCCGCGCGTCTGCCATAATTAACGCACTTTTCTTTGTTAGACGCACTGTTGAATTCAGCTGTTTTGAGAATTGTCATCCGTTGGGGGTGGGGGAGGTGGGTTCAGATGTGCAGGACTTGCCCTGTCAGTTACTCACAACTGCTGCTCCCCTGGCTGATGTCACGGCGCCCGAGGCTCCTCCGAGCGACTGAGGCTGAGGTTTAGTTTGGTGACCAGCAGTCAGGTCCAGGGTGCCATTTACAAACACCCTGGGGGTGGGGAGGGGAGCCCCCCGCGGTGCAGGAGTGAAGATACAAGTTGTGCTGGTTTCTCCGGAGCTGGGTCCCCCGCAGGCCTGGGGCAGACACCCGCACCTGTGCGCTGCAGGGCCTCCTGCTGCAGGAGTCTCCTGGATACAGTGTCACATGGTGGTGCGCTGTCGGCAGGCAGGTCGGTGATGAGGCATGCACCAGGCACTGAGGTCTGGGCGCTCCTGCTGGGCCTTATTCTGAGTGTGGGCCCAGGAGCCGGACTTTTCCCTGGGTGGAGCGGGTTTTGTTCCGGTGGGGGGGAGGTGACCGCCACTCTCCCTCAGTCACCCTGCTGGCATTATCTCTCATTAGATGTGCCAGAAGCCATTTATGCACGAGTCACGTGACTTAACATAAGGCCTCCCGGTGACTATTGTCTTGCTGGGAGTTGGCTACCACGGAGAGCTCAGTGGGACCAAGTGACACCTGGGGGCTGCAGCATGGCCACCTGCAAGCTGCCAAGCCTGTGCCCTGGGGCGTCCCCTGCCAGGATGGCCACCACTTCCTCCCTCAGGCAGGGCTGCAGGCCTGGCCCGTCCCTGCTCCTGGGTCGGTGCAGGGCTGCACGGCCTTGCCTCCTTGGAGAGGGGCACTTGCAGCAAAGGCTCCCCCACCCCATTGCTGTATCTGGGCTCCCTGAGTGGATCAGGAAGGCTGTGGGGGCCACCCTGACTCATAGCTGGGGATGTCTGCAGAGGCGGCAGGCACCCTCCCTGAGGCCTGTGGCTAACTTGGGTTGTAGATCCACACTTCCCCACCCCCTTCCCCACTGGCTCTGGGAAGGAAGCAGGCCCTGCTGGGATCTGGCAGCTGTAGGACATGTGGGCGGCAACCCTCCTGCAGCCACGTTGGGCTGTAACCAGAGCTGCCCACAGAACCAGGAGCTGGGCCTCAGTGGACACAGCTCTGCTCTGCGGGGACTCTTTCTGACTTGCGTTGCCCCCCTGCCCCGCCCTGTCCTTGTGGAGGACCTGAAGGTGAACCTGGCCTCCTGGCCCCTCAGCCCTCCGAGGCTTGGTCCTAGATCAGTGCCACAGCTCTGGCTCCTGCCCACCCTGGCCTCTGCCATCTCCCTGGTTCACCTGATTCCACTTCTCTGCCCGTAATATTACGATTGCTGTTATGATGGCATGCTCGTGTTTACAGCCTACTTGTCGGGCAGGGTCCAGAGGCAGCTGACACCCTGGCCTGGAAGATTCAGACAGTGGGGGTCTGGCCTTGAGCCTCAGCGTCCACAGCACCCCCCTGACTTCCCCGGTGCCACTTTCTTCTCAGTGTCAGTATGTGACGGTGGAGGGCTGGGTGTGAGCACTGATGAGCATGCATCCCTGGTGACAGCCGTGTATTGGCAGCGTCCTGGGTTCCGTGCAGACCTGGGGGCCTGGGAGCCCTGTGCCGTAGCCAACCCGAGTGTCTGCTGGAAGGGAGCCGTCCCCTGGGAGGGGCCATTCCCACAAATTCCTGGTCTCCCTCCTGTAGGGGGGCTCAGCAACCAGTGTTAATGGTTGGCATTTGGGAGGTGGGGTCCCTCCCTTAGGGCCCTAGAAGGTTGGTTCTCTTTCCTGAAGGTTGGCAGAGGGGAGAGGAGCGGGCAGGCCAGGTGAGTCTCAGCAGGTGCAGGTGCAGGTGCAGAGGTGGGCCGCGTGCGGAGCGCCTCCACCTGTCCATCGTCCATCTGAGTTTGAAACGTGCTGCCCAGCTGCCGTGTGATTTTAACCAAGATCCCCAGGGGCTCAGAGTGCCCACCAGCTCCTGGGTTTACATACATTCATTGTGCACCTACTGTGTGCCGGGAAGTGGGCTGTCCCAGGCAGACTACCGAGAACGGTCCTCCCAGTGTCTCCACAGGCACAGTCAGGATGCAGATGGCCCAGACGTGCCCTGCTCCGACGCTCCAGGCTGGGTGCGGGGTGCTGTGGGCATTTTGTGGGTGGCTTGGGAGTACACCTCTAGTTGAGGATCTCGAGTGGGGTGGCCCTGGCTGAGGGGTGGCCAAGGACACAGAGGCTCAGAGTGGTGAAGGGATGGTCCCACAGTGGGTTTGAGGGCCAGCTGCTTGCCAGGCCTGGCCAGCCCAGAGCCTCCAGCCTTGACCTCCAAGCCGGTGTCGCTCAAACTTCCCCAGGGGGCCATTACCATGCCAGACTCTTGGGCCCTCTGCTGGAAAGGTTGGGGTTCAAGCCTTTGTGACCCACACTCTACCCTAGGGGGTTGGGACCCAGGCTTCTGGAGACTCAACCAGCCAACAGTCCCTGGGCAGGAGAGCACCCACTCCATGCTGGGCACACCCACTGTCCAGAATGGAAACTTGGTCACTGGGGCTGCTCCTGAGACATTCACTGGACAGATTCCTGGTCCAGAGCCCACTGCGCACACCCTCCCAGCCCTGGGAAGCTCGATGGACTGAGAGTGAGGTGTCCAGTGTGTGATAGGGTGGCATGACCTACAGCCAATGGGCAGGTGCCACTCAAGAGGACCTGGCTCGAGTAGCTGGTCTCCGGAGCTTATGCCAGCAGGTGACCAGGGGTGTGGGCTGGGGCCTAGCCTCATGCTGCGGGGGAGTCCTCAGGGCTGAGAGAGGGATGTAGTCAGCTGAGTTTTCTTGAAATGATGCTGATGGTTATGAAACCTTTTAGTCCAGGACTCTGGGGCCAGCTATGGCCACCTGGTGCTATGGCTGTTCCTGGTGACCCTGGGGGAAGGGTGGGCTCCCCTGTGTGGCCCTGGACGAGGGGATACTCTGGTGTCTAGACTGTGACTTCCCCTGCAACCTGTTTTCCCCGATGTCCTGAACAGAGGGGGACCCAGAGGCCCCCATGTTACAGCAGGCCTGGTATCTATCCCCTGTGGGGCACTGCCGGCCTGGCCAGAGCCTCTGTCCTGGGCACAGGACAGTGTGGGCACGGCCCTGTGGGAAAGGCTGGGCCCTGTGGGTGAGCCCTAATCCACAGTGGTGCCATGCCTGGTGCCCCAGGGTCCAGTAAAGGTCTTCCTACTGCGGCCAGGCTGCTGAGGTCCTTCAGGAGAGAGTGGCCTGGAGACAGCTGACTGGGGTGTGAGCACAGGCCCGCCTGGCTCTCTGGCCTCTCTGAGCCTCACTCCCCTGGCCATAAACTAGGGTGGCGGTGATGACGTGCACCTCATGGCGCTTTTGAAAGGGTTTGGGAGCTGGATCCCAGCAGCCCGGGGCACCCACTCTGGGATCCGCAGCCAGGGACTGAGCCGTCCTGCCCCACCGGCCGCTGTTTACCCACCAGGCAGTGGTGGGTGTGGCCTGGGCAGGGCAGCAACTCCGGGAAGGAAGTATGGCTGCTTGTCATGCCAGAGTCACGGGGCCTTCCCTGTCGGCAGCGGGGCCTTCCACAGGGCTGCACTGCTGTCTGGAAGGCTCCCCCCAACCCCCGGCCACAGCTCTGGGCTGAGGGGCACGCTCACCAGGGAGGGCAGGGGCACATCTGTTCCCTGGCCCTGGGCACCATGCGCCGAAGCTGCTTCCCAATTTGATGAGCCAGGCAGGGAGGGTTCGGCTGCCACTCTGGCCTGCCTGGTGGGTGCAGGCCAGCCCACTCAGGGGCCCACACGGAGGGCTCTGGCTCCGGTCTGGTCTCTGGCAAAGAGCCCTGTATCCATCCTAAACATGCAAGGTCCCCCCTGAGGGGCATGTACCAAAAATGGGGGGCAAAAACCTCCCTGGACCGAAGCTGTGAGGACTTCAGAGATGGGGCCACTTGCCCTACACCCCACTCCGCAGTCTGTATGTGGCGAGAGATCACCCAGGAGCCTTGCGCCCTGGGCTGGTTGGCCAGGGGCGCAGTCTGTGCGTGGGTCCTGCTGAGGAAGGCTCTGCTCCAACACAGGCAGGTGATGTGGGGGGCAGGCCAGGGGCTTGGGGGCAGGTAGGAAGTGGAGGCCAAGGAGCGGGTGTGGGCTGGGTCTGAGTGGGGTAACAGCACAGGGGCCTGGGAGGGTGGCATAGTGAGGATGCAGATGAAGAGGAGGGTGTCGGAGTGGACCCCAGTTCATGGTCTGAATGCCTGTAAAAGGTGGGCAGGAAGTGGGCTCTGGGGGAGGCCTTGGGAACAACCCTCCAATTCAGAGGTGTGTGGTGGACCCCTGGTCTGTGGATCCCCCAGACTGTGGACCCCCTGGATTGATAGGAAAAGCAAGGAAATTGAAAGTGTGTTTTGAGTCCCAGGCTTTACCAGTGGTCTTGCATTAGACACAGACTGGGCAGTGTTCAGAGGGCAGGCGTGCCCTCCACCGTTCATGTCCTCAGCATCGTGACAGTAAGGACCCTGGGGGAGGGGGCAGCCCTGGGGTCACGCACTCGGCGGCCTTGTCATGGCTCTGAGTTCCGTGTTTCTGGTGTAGCCTGCACCTCGCTCCTGGCCTGTTCAGGTCCCCGTCTCAGGGTCGGGTGAGCCACCCGACATGCAGGGAATGGTGACGTCATGCATGGTCAGCCCCTCTGAGCACCCCTGGATTCGGGAGGTCGGTCAGTGGAGAGCATCTGTAGATTGGAAAGCAGCAAAGTCATTTATCTTTCCTTCTCCCTGATTAAATTTGGAAAGGAAGGTAAAGATGCCACGTTCCAAACCTGGTTACTTATAACTTGGCTCTAAAAGTCTATTTTTGTGCTTCACAATAACAGCTTTGAGCTAAAGCCATCTTTAAATTAAGTCACATTTGTTTCAAAGTGAGGTGTGTTCACGGGGAGGGGAGGTGTGGACTGTTGGGGCTTGTTTTTCACTGTTTGAAACAGCGGTTCTCAACCTGTGGGTCGCGACCCCTTTGGTGGTCGAACGACCCTTTCACAGGGGTCACCTAAGACCATCCTGCATATCAGATATTTACATGACGATTCATAACAGCAGCAACATGACAGTTATGCAGTAGCAACGAAAATAATTTTATGGTTGGGTCACAACGTGAGGAACTGTATTTAAAGGGCCAGAAGGTTGAGAACCACTGGTTTGAAACAATGTAGGTGTATCCAGGCTGCACCGCAAGTGGCTCTGAATCGGATGCGACTCCCGACCGTCACAGCTCACGGGCCGCGAGAACGGTGTGACAGTCGGGCCTGGGGGTGACCCTGTGCTCTAGGAGGCACACAGGCTGGGCCCGGCTACGTCCCAGATCCTCGGGCACCGGGTCCTAGGGGATCTCCAGCTTTGATCCCACGCTCCCCCTTGTTGCCAGGAACTGAGATGTGGGCGCTCAGTGGCCTTGATGCTGGTCCTGTGACTTCATGAGCTCACACCGTCATCTGGGAGGAAGAGGGCCCCCAGCACACTGGTGGGAGTCCCAGGTGAAGGTGTGAGCACCCAATCCTGTGGCGCCTAGGAGTGGGGGGTGGGGGGTGGGGGGCCCATCATCATCCCGATTGTCCTTTCTGTCTCCCCTGCCAGGTCCGGCCTCTTCGGCCTGCCCCCATCCACTCCACTGCCCCAGGCCGAGGACACCCCTGTCAATGGCTGCCAGGGCCCAGCCGCCACAGAGGAGGACCCGGAGGCGATGCAGCTGGGAACAGCGCCCCCGCCGCCTTCCTGCCCTGAGCTGCCCCCGCCCCTGGTGCCGCCGCTGCCCGCTGGAAGCCTGCCCCCCTTCCCGCCATATTTTGAAGGCGCCCCCTTCCCGCCCCCACTCTGGCTGAGGAACACCTACCAGCAGTGGGTGCCACAGCCACCACCCCGGACCATCAAGAGGACAAAGAGGCGCCTGTCCCGCAACCGTGACCCTGGCCGGCTGGCCCTGAGCCCCATCTGCCTGCGGCCACGGCGGGTCCTCTGCGAGAAGTGCAAGAGCACCCTGAGCCCCCCGGAGGCTGGCCCCGCGCCCCCAGCCACCCCCCGGCCTCGCAGGAGACTGGGCAGTGGCTCCGACCCAGACAGGGAGCTCCGCAAACACGAGGACCCAGATGGCGGGGGTGAAACCGCGGCCTCGGCCACCACCAGGAGAAGCAAGAGGGAGAGGCGGGAGGAGGACCAGGCTCGGGTCCCACGGAGCCCGGCCATCAAGATCTCCTACAGCACACCTCAGGGCAAGGGCGAGGTGGTGGAGATCCCGTCCCGCGTGCACGGCTCCCTGGAGCCCTTCTGCCCCCCGCAGGCCCTGCACGGTGCCCCGGACCCCGAGGCGGCTCGGGACAGGCCACCCGACGGGCCCTCCGCCTCCATTCCGAAGCTGAAGCTGACACGGCCCATGCCCCCCAGTGCTGACCTGCCGCCCCCCAAGATCCGCCTGAAGCCCCACCGCCTGGGCGCTGGTGAGCAGGAGCCTGTCTATAGGGCTGAGCTGGTGGAGGAGCTCAACGGCCGTGGGCAAGGTGCCCAGGCCAGCTCCCCTGCCCACCCTGCCTCTGGCTCTGCCCACGGTGCCCTGGCGGACTTGTCTTCGGGAAGTTCTGGGGAGGACGATGACTTCAAGACGTGTCCCCAGGGTAAACACGGGCGCGACAGCCTGGCCTTTCTCGCCAGCTGCTCTGGGAGCAGGACAGACTATGCCCGGGAGTCGCTGTGGAGCAGCGACAGCCTGGACGAGTCCAAATCGTCCAGCTCAGAAGTCACGTCGCCAGACACATGTGACCTCTCCTCTGGCGATGGTGTGTCCGTGCCGCCCACCTCCAAGCGCGCGGGGCAGACGGTCCCGCCCCTGACGGTCAGGCTGCACACGCAGAGCATCTCCAAGTGCGTTACCGAGGACGGAAGGACCGTGGCCGTAGGGGACATCGTGTGGGGTAAGGTTCATGGTTTCCCTTGGTGGCCAGCACGTGTCCTTGACATCAATCTTAGCCAGAAGGAGGACGGGGAGCCCTCTTGGCAAGAAGCGAAAGTCTCGTGGTTTGGTTCTCCAACGACATCATTCTTGTCCATTTCCAAACTCTCCCCTTTCTCTGAATTTTTCAAACTGAGATTTAACCGTAAGAAGAAGGGGATGTATCGGAAAGCTATAACAGAGGCCGCCAATGCCGCGCGACACGTGGCCCCGGAAATCAGGGAGCTCTTAACCCAGTTTGAAACATGACTGGGGCTCCCTGACCAGGTGAGTGTGTGCGCGGAGGGCGGCCTCCTTCCTGGCCGTCCCCAGCTGGCATCTGAGCTGCTGTCCCTCTGCTCCGGGCCCTGCAGGGGGTGGGGAGGTCTCCTCCCCATCGGCCTCGCTGCTCCGAAGGGGGCCATCCGGAAAGCCGTCCTGCGAGCTGGCAGCGTCACCCGGCTCTGCAGAGCACAGGAGACGTGCTTTAGACGTAGCCGCCGGCAGCCGCTTGTTCAAAGAACGGAGCTCGTTTGTGTTTTGTGACCATTTTTCAAAATGCCCGTAAAGGGGTTCCTCCCTCTGTCAGCCTTTGGCAGAAAGGGGTGCATTTTTTAAAGGTGACGGTTTTGACTGATAGGGGGAGTGCAGGGAGGGGTTGTTCCTCTTCTGTCACCGTTCTGCGGGAACACGCCTTCCTGTGCCCTTCTGCTCCCACGCAGGTCAGGGGCCATTCTGGGGTCTCCGCTTGGCAGGAAGGAGCAAGGTCATCGAGCTGCCTACCCTCAGATGTAGCCCCACCCCTCCACCTGGTGCCAGGGTAGACGCTCTTCCGGCTGCAGGTGGCTGGGTGCTCCAGGCTTCTGGAGTGGCTCTGGGGCCTGTCCCCGGGCAGGGTCTCACCCTCAATCTCTCCTTCAGGAGAACATTGTAGGCGCTCTGGTCACATACCTTAGAGTCTCTGTGAGCTGGGGACTGTCACCCTGTGGGGTTGGAGGTGTCACCAAGGGCGTGTCTGTGGTCATCCCGTGGGGTATCGGGACATGGCCAAGGGGCTGAGGCCACCTGCCACGAGCCACCCGTGGGCCCCGAGATGCTGGGCGTGTCCCCATCTGATGGCTTCCACCAGCTGGTGCCTGGGTGATGGGGTGTGTCCAGGGGCCACTGGCACTGCTGAGGACAAGAGGAGTCCTCTACCCCAGCTGGACTTCTTCCTCGGTCTTCATGACCTTCAGATGACCTTGTCTGGGCTGGCCTGCCTGCTCACCCACCTAGACTATGCCACGGTTTCCCAGGTGATGAGCCATCAGGCCTCAGCAGGACCAGCTAACGTATGGCTGGGGAAGGAGTTTGTGGAGCACCTGGCAAAGGGGATCCCAGGGTAGAAGCCATGTTGAGGGGCTTGTCCCCACCCTGTCTCCCCACCTGCTTCTTGCATCAGGCTGATGACCACCTTGAATTGCTCTCAGGAGTCTGGGCACAAACCTCTCCTCTCCCGACCCAGGCACATCTCCCGCCCGTTCTGGGCCTTCCTGTTGGGTGTGGGCGTGGCCTCGGCCTGGCAACATTGAGCCGGCGAAGGTCTCATGTGATGGCCCCCCATGAGGAGGGTGGCAGGCTTGATTGAGGAGGAAGGTTCCAGGTAAAAGTCAGATGCCCTCCAGTCAGCTTCCTAGGACTTCTGCCTGCTGTGGCTTGGCTCAGCGGAGATCCCTGGGCTGCGTCCACATCCTGTTGGCCTGGGGACCATCCCCAGGATCTTGTCTGTCTCTATATGCTCTTTGCGGCCCCCAGCCCACCCCTCTGCTCACACAAGGTCCACCCTGCTTTTGGCCTGGTCTGGAGGCCGGCGTGGAGGTGGGCCCAAGCTGTCGCTGAGGGAGTGGTGTGTAGGTCAGTCCTCAGAGTGACCTTCAGGCCCCAGGTCATGGTGAGCAGTTACAGGGGACGGTGAGTCCACGCAGCATCAGCCCAAGTGCAGCTCTCGGCCCTGGAACCCTGCTCCGGGAGCCCCCGTGCTGGGAGAATGCCACCCGGTGGGTTCAGGGCTGGCTGCTAGTCAGGAAGCAGAAGGAAGAATCTTGCCGGGCGGGTTTGCCTGCTGAGGGCCGGTGCCCACAAACAGGCCTCTTCTGAGTCTCTCAATTCTGGGCTCTCAATTCTGGGGCCGTGCCCATGCCCCCCAGCAGTGTGCACAGCTCTGGGAGCCTGGCCTGCTGGGGTTCTTGTAGCCCCAAAGCACAAAGTCTCCTGTTTGAGGATTAGGCTGTGAGTGGAGGTCTCACCAGGTGGCTGACTTGCTGTCATCCCTAAGCCTCAGTTTCCCTCTCTGCGTGGGGTCAGTGGCCTCCTGGTGGGAAGTTTGTTTTGAAGCATCAGCAGTGCTGTTTGCAGGGGCAGCCCCTCCGGCCAGCTCTTGAAGGGGAAACTGGGAACCCCTTTTACTGGGGAAGGCGGGCTTCCATGGGCAAGGCAAGGGCCAGGAACCCTGGTGCCTCCCTGAACTGGCAGGTGAAATGCCATTCAGTGTCCCAGCCCCTCGGGCCAGTGGGAAATTTACAGGTTCCGTGTAAGCTGGGCGGGCCACAGGGCTGCCGTCCAGCCTCCCATGGAACCCAGTGCCCAGTTCCTTCCTTTCCTGGCCCAGCGTCAGGGCTACTGGTGGGCAGGGGACTTTCTGGGGCTCACACAGTAGAGCCTCCCTGGCCTGCTTCAGGTGGGCAGCTCTGAGCGCTGCATTTTCTACTTCTCTGAGCAAAAGGTGTCTTGGGGGCTGGCTTCATCCTCTGCATTGCCTTCCTGTGGCCAGTCACAAATGACCACACGCCGGGCGTCTAGAAACAGCAGAAAGTCATTCTCATGGTTCTGGAGGCCAGAAGCCCCAAATCAGTGTGTCGGCTGGACTGTGCTTCCTGCAGAGGCTTGCGGGGGCGGGGGGGGGCATTCTTCTAGCTCCTGGGGGGCTCCAGGCGTTCCTGGCCTGATGGCCACGTCACCCCAATCCTGGCCTCTCCTCCTCTGCAGGGTTGAGACCCTCCTATAAGGACCCTGGGACGGCATTTGTAGGCCACCTGAGTCATCGCAGAGTCTTTAACTCCTGCAGCACCTTCACCGTTGAAGGTCGCATTCTGGTTCCAGTGTGAGACCTGAGGTCTCAGGCACACACACCTACTGCGCCCTGCTGTCCACTCCGCAGCTCCGTCGGGGGCTGGGGCGCAGCTCAGAGTCCCCAGCCTCTTCGACAGACAGCCGCCCGGGCCCAGGGAGGGCTCAGTGGTGGTGAAGCGGACGGGTTGTGTGCTGAGAGAGAGACCCGTTGTTCCGGAAGGATCGGGGGCCCTGCAGGTTGGCTGTGTACTCCAGATGTGGGTCCTCCGGCGTCATCATGGCGGTTTCTGCTGGGAATTGTCCGATACCGATCAGAAACATCACCCGGGAACCGGGCGGTGTTACTGGTGGGGCCGTCACTCCTGATGGGCAGTGACAGCTTCTGTGTGAATGTGGTGCCGCTGGTCAGACGAGGACAAAAGCGCCCAGATCCGGTCTCCAGGTTTTGACTTTTTTGACGTGTTTGTTCCTTGAGCCGCGTGCCCCACACTAGCTCTCCTCTTTCTTCCAACTCTGAATACAAATGTATTTCTGCCTCTGAAGACGGTTTCCAGCTGACATCCACATTGCTTCCAGGGGATTCAGGTCCTCTGGGAGGTTGTAATTATTTTGTTCCAGAAGGAAACCCAAGCCTGTAATTCCGAGCCTGCTGCGGGGGCTCAGGCCCTGTCCCACCTGCGGCTCCTGACACCGTCCTGCCGCCTCCTCCAGCCTCAGGGAGGTCTGGGCGGCCGGTGGGTGCGGCGGGGGCCCCAGGAGCAGGGGCAGGGGCACAGCAATGCCCAGGTAGTCTCCCGGAGTGTTTGCAGTTGCTCTTCCGGGACCAGGTCCCTGGGGGAGGGGCTTTGGTCTGTCCCTGCCCACCTGGGCCTTCTTGCTGCTGAGATGCCTTGACCTCACAGAAGAGCGCTTTGCCGGGATCTTCATTGATTCCTGGTCTCCACTTCCTGCTTCAAGTTCTCATCACTGGTGGTGGACTCGGCCCATGGGGGCACTCCTGGAGGGGGCACTACTCCTGTGAGGTCGGCTGGGCCAGCAGGGACAGACGGGGAGAAGGGGCTGTCAGCACAACATGCGGGCGGGGCGGCCTGGCGGGGCCTTGGGCCCTGGGCATGGGAGGCAGGACCCCGCTGGGAGACACTGGAGAGGTCTGTCCTCCCCAGAGCAGGGGTGGCTGGGGGTGGTGGGGCCTGTGGACGGTGTGTGGTTCCCCAGGCCCAGGTGGAGGCTGGATGTGGTGCCATCTCCATGGACGTGAGGGGGGGGAGGTGCCTCCTGCCAGGACTGGACTGAGCCTTGTAAGGGCGACTGTTGGGGAAGGAAGAACCTTGGGGCCATGGTCATGGAGGAGCCAGAGGGACCCCACAGTCCTGCAGATGGTCGAGGGAGAGGGGAGAAAGTGTCACGGGGCAGTTGGGTTGCTTCCCGGCCTGGGGAGCCCCTGAAAAAACAACTTTTCTCTGAACTGCCACCAGCACAGCCCTTTCCACCGTCTCCGAGTCAGGTGGGGTGGGAGGGACAGCAGGGGCACTCCGGGGGCTGGCCAGGCCGGCTGTGGTCAAGGGACAGGGACCTCCTCTCCCAGAGAGAGGGTCCCCCAGAAATGCCTGTAATTACAAGGGGTGGATGCCTGGGCCGGCCAGGGTGGGAGGAGGGAAGTGAGTGGGCAGAGTTTCTGTCCTATTCTGAGGGATGTTTCCTGGCCCATCAGTTAAGAGAAAAGCGCAGGGTAATTCCTGGTTTGTCTCTAGGTTTCTAAGAAGACTGTGTCCTCAAGAAGGCCCAGCCCCACCAGAGAGCCCTGCCGGCTGCATCAGGCAGGGAGGAGGGAGGGCGGGGCTGACGCCGAGTAAAGGCTGCCTCTTCCATGGGCTGCTTTGGCGGTTCTCTTTGGGGAGGGGGTGCCTGGAAGGCACCGGTGTGCCCGGCGGGTAACCTCTCGAGGCCGATGTGTATTTTCCTCCTGAGGATCTCGGCTGATGGATGGTTAACGACATTTTCAAAGGCCGCCCTGTTGATGGAGGGGGACTTGGCAGTTTAATGATCTCCCAGGCTGTGTGTTTCTTTGCATAAGCCAAGCTTGGTCGCCTTTGATCCTGAAACACAATGAAAAGTGGGTGGCAGTGGCAGCTTCCGGTGTGGGGGGGGCCCACCTGTGCCAGCAGTCCTGATGTGATCTCTGCAGACGCCCAGTGGCCCCTCTTCACCAGATCACAAATGCAGCTCCTGGCCATCCTGGAGGTTTGGGGCGGGTCCCCCATCCGGCATGAGGATGCACAGAGATGGGGCTGCCCGGACCCCTGCCCAGTGTGGGTGTCGCCCTCACCTGGGCTCCTGCCTGGACGTTTGTCACCTGTTGGGGGGACCAGGCTGTGCTGTCACAGCTGCTTTCCCGTTTGAGAGGTGAAAAGGCAGAAGGGAAATGGTTCTGCAGGAATGAATTTGCGTGACAGGTTAGGACCCACGCAACCTTTCTTTCAGTCACTTGGAACCTGCTGTCCTCAGATGTGATGGCCATGGCCTTGTCCACCTAGGGTGGAGGCAGTGGCGGTGAGGATGGGTGGGGCTCCATCAGTTCCCTGCATCCATGGGGAGTGGTATCACCCTCATCCGCTGCCCTGAGGTGCCCCCAGGTGGGTCTCTCTTCTAGAACACACTTCCCAGACCCAGTGCAGTGTCTTCTGGAGCCCTGGCCAAGGAAGGGGCTGCCACGCGGGGTCAGGCAGAAACCCTGCCCTCAGGGGCCTGTTGGGGCGGTGTTTGCTCCAGCCTCCGGACTGAGCCCCCTCCCTGCCAGGAGTGTGGTTGGGGCCGGAGTGGGTGGTCGGGCCTAGGCGAGCAAGGAGACCTGTTGCTATCAGAGGCTGGGCGCCTCAGGGCATCTCACTCCAGGTGCCAGCCTGCTGTCAGGGTGAGTGCTGTGGTGGGGCCCCCAACCCGCAAGGCCTCAGGCCTCATGGGATCCCCTCCTCAGGCCTTTTGGAGACAGGCCTTCCCTGTGGTGACACCTGGATCACAGACATCTGCCCTCCAGGACTGAGAGAGGGTACATGTCGGCTGAGCTGAGAGCAGCTGACCTTGGCAGGACATGTCCTCAGCCCCTCTGCCTCATGCCCAAGGTCGTCCTGGGCCCCAGGAGCCAGATGGTGGACTCAGGGCCTGGATGGGCAGTGGCAATGCAAGGAGGGGCCATCACCCATGTCCACCCTGTCCCAGTGCCTTGTCCCACCTCCCCCAGGCTTCCCATGTGCCCCCCACCTGGGGCCTGGGCGGTCATCCACGGATGACCATGGCTTACACTCCTGCCGTGGCACTGGACGGGCGGGGTGCACACAGGACTGGCCTGGGGTTCTGACCCATCTGTGCTGGGCCAGCGCCCGAGAGCCTGGGGCCGCTGCTGAGCCAGTGGGAAGCTATTTGGGTTTCTCTGCACGTTTCTCCTGGAGTTTCTTAGATGTGAATGGAAAAGGCTTGGATTCCTATTGCATGTCACACAGCAGGGCAAGATGGTCTCTCACGGAATCTCTTTCCACTCAATTCTTATTTGCATCGTTGTCCTATGTGTGCAAATTTTAAAGGAACTAATGAAAGAATGGATCTCCTTGTTCCTGAAGGACCCACTTATTCTGCTGTCCCTTGTTTCATGGGTTTTCAGTTTAGGCATTATTCACAGACTCCTCTGTGGAAGTTGAACATGTTGCAATCTTATAACCCGTATTCCTTGGCCACACGTGCACACAAGCGTAAGGTTTGGCTACATCAAGATTCAGTGTTATAGTAGAAATTGCAGCTTATCCATGTGGGTAATTATGAATATATTTTACTTCTGTTCAGCTCTGTTCTCTGCAGAGCTGACTGGCCTCAGTCTGTGGCTGCTTTATATGTATACTACCCGGTGCATGAAAATTCATGCACTGGAGGGGGGTCCCTCAGCCTGGCCTGCCCCCTCTCACAGTCCGGGAGCCCTCGGGGGTGGGAGGCGACCCGGCGATCAGGGGAAGGCGACGCCCCATCACACCTCTGCTGCTGCCACTGCCGGCAGCGCAAGCCTCAGGCAGCCCTGGTTACCTGTGCCTTGGGCTGCCCTGGGCGGCTGGAGGGCTGAGGGGATTGGGGGACTCCAGAGGCAGGCGCACACATGGGGCGGCCAGGCCTGCCTGCGGGTAGGCCTGGCCTTGCCGCACACCTGCCACCCCAGTGGGGCTGAGGGGACTGGGGCGTGGCAGTCAATTAGCATATTCCCTCCTTATTGGCTGTGGGTGCCACTGTCTTTGCTATGATGTGATGGTCAATTAGCATATACCCTCTTTATTAGATAGGATATATGCTTTAATTCCCACCCGAGGATATTTTTCCATTGGTTTTTAGGGAGAGTGGAAGAGAGAGGGAAGACAGAGAGAAACATTGATGTGAGAGAAACACATCAATTGGTTGCCTCCCACACGAGCCCTGACCAGGGCCTGGGCTGGGAGGGAGCCTGCAACCCAGATACATGCCCTTGCCCGGGATCGAACCCAGGACCCTTTGGTCCACAGACTGATGCTCTATCCACTGAGCCAAATCAGCCAGGGCAGTTTTTATATTTTTATCCCTTGTTTGTCCCCAGCCCTCTAAGGGAAATTGAAGTCTCTCATGTTGGCAGCACGTGAGGTATTTGTTTCAGTCTGTGATCACCGTGCAAACCAACTTCTCCAAAGCACAGTGGCTTAAAGCTGTTTTGTTATCTCTCATGATTCTTTTTCTTTTCATTGATTTCTGAGAGGAAGGGAGAGGGAGAGGGAGGGAGAGAAACATCAATGAGCGAGAATCATGGATCGGCTGCCTCCTGCACGCCCCACACTGGGGATGGAGCCCACAACCCTGGCATGTGCCCTGACTGGGAATCCACCTGTGATCACCTGGTTCCTAGGTCAATGACGCTCAACACCGGCTGGGCTCTCATGATTGTCTCCTGGCTCCTCACCTGCCTGAGGCCTCAGCCGGGGCACTGGGACAGGCCAGATAGAGTGGCCATCCGCCCCCGACAGGCACTCACACGCTGTCACGCTCTCACTCACACGCAGGGCCCTCCACCCGGCTGGATGGGCTTCTGCCCTGCACTTGGCCTCAGGACAGTCGGTGCCATCATGTTGGGGCCGGGCCAGGGCCCTGCACAGATCACTTCTGTCTCTTGTGTTGGGGAAGCCTCGGGGGTGGGCGGGAGACTCCTCCCCTCCTGGGGGCGGGGCAGCGGGATCTGTGGCCCCTCCTGTTCCTGGAGCCTGACCCTGTGGACTCCAGGCTGCTCTCGCCTGGCCTCTCCCTCCCCTGGCCTCTCCCCCTCTTTCCTGTTTCCTGGGCCCCTGCCCCTTTCTGTCCCTCCAGGCACCTCCTGAGTCACACATGGCATTGCAGACCTGCCATGCCTCCTCCACCATCTGACTAGCGGGGGTGGGGAATGCCTTTCCTTTTCTGAAGGCCAGGCTGCTTTTCAGGGGGGGGGGGGTGCAGGGGGGAGTCCCTGAGACAACTGGGCGAAGTGCCTGTTTGTCCCTGTGGCCAGTTCTGCCCGCTCTGGGATGGCCTTCCAGAGGCCAGTGGTCAGATGGGAGGTGGGGACACAGTGAAAAGCAGGGCTGAAGCCCATGGTCCCCTGGAAAAGGATTTTCTATTTGAGGGTGTGCCCCTCCCCCACCCGGGGAGTTTCCCTAGGCCAGGAGGGTGAGCCTGGAGGGTAGGGGCCTGGACTTGGGGGAGTGACTCCATAGGACAT
Organism: Myotis lucifugus; assembly: GCF_000147115.1. Classification (NCBI taxonomy): domain Eukaryota; kingdom Metazoa; phylum Chordata; class Mammalia; order Chiroptera; family Vespertilionidae; genus Myotis; species Myotis lucifugus. The sequence goes on from NW_005872107.1 coordinate 16,276, forward strand.
GCCAGTCACAAGCCCCCTGACAGTCACACACTGGGGTCCTTCTGAGCCATGAACCAGGGCCATGTGCACAGCCATTAGCTCCCCCAAACCCCGGGCATGAGCAGCCCCAAGGACCTAGAACAGCAGCATCCCCTCAGCACCTGTGTGTCTGGCCAGGGCTGCGGGCTTTAGGGTGAGTCCTGAGGTCCGGGCCCTCGAGGCCTCAGCAGCCTGCATCTTCCCCCAGACAGTTCAGGGCCCCTGGTAGTGGGAGGGGCTCAGGGGTCCCTGCCCAGGACAGGAGCAGCAGGCAGTGTGTGGCCCAGTGGCGAGGGCACACAGGGAGGCGGGACTCTGAGATGGTGAGGGCCCGTGGGAGCTGGGGGGCTGGGGAGAGGCTGAGAAGATGCCCAGTAGACGCGCAGGCCTGGTGCTTGGACCCCAAGGGACCTGTACCACACATACTTGGCCCCTGGTAACCTCTGCCCTTTCTGCTTCTCACAAGGTCACCGACGATGAGGGCATGGCGTTCTCCTGGAGCTTCCGACTTCGGGGTGTCCTCCATGCCCCCCATTCCGTCCGAGGGGCCCTGCGTGCCTTCTGGTTGGCTGCGTGCAGAACCACGCCAGGCCTGCGGTGGTCAGTCTGGCGCCGGGCTTCCTGGGAGGAGCAGGTGTGTCTGGCTGTAAGGACAGAACCACAGGAGCGCCGCGGGGCCTGGCGGCTGAATGTATTTATTCTCCTGAGGCGGACGTTCGCTTTTCTGGCTGTGGAGCAGCGGGAGCCCAGGTCCCCCTCGCCCCCTGCGGCCTCATCCCTCCTGGGCAGGGCTGTCGGCTCAGGGCCGCCCTGCAGGCTCCAGGACACCAATTGCACGTGTGGGTCCTTCAAGCCCTCGCAGGGTCTCTGTGCACTAGGGGGGCGGACACCCACCCTCCTCCCCGCTCACCCGGAGCTTGGGTCCCACCTGGCGCCCAGCACAGGCTCCAGGGCCCCCGCGCCCGAGATGCCAGGAGGTACCCGTATGTGTGAGGCTATGAGGGCTGTCACTTTGATAACAGACTTGACCACAGAAAGGACAAAACGTCGCTCTGCTGTTTGTAAGGGTGTGTTCCTTTCCCTCTTTTGTCACTTTAAAGACCAAAAAGAAATAAGGAAGAAAAAAAAATGAGTTTTGCTCTTTCTTTGTTCAGCGTTTTTGAGAATAGAGGGAGCTGTGTGTCCACTGATACCTGTGCCCCCCGAGCTCGGCTGCCCTGTTGAAGGGACCCCGCCCATGTTGAGGTCTGCCCCCCGAGAGACGGCCACCTGTTCCCAGCGCTGCTGCTCAGGGAGGCAGTGGGTTCCGCCTCCCTCGGGCCCTGTAGGTGACACCAACGTCCCCAGTGGGGCAACATCTCTGCAAATGGGTCGGTTCTGCTGCGGTTTCTCCCAGTGGGACCCTCATCTCCTGTTTCCTCTGGGTCCCCTCCCCGGGGAGCCCCCTTTGTCCCTGCTTGTGGTCTCAGCAGAGCCAAGGCCCGATGAGGGGCAGGTGGCCTGGCCTCTGAGTGCCTGGACCCACCTTGAGGGGAGAAGTGGCTGCCCCATGGTGTCACCTGGGTCTGGGGAAGTACAAGGCAGAGAGAGATAGGGCGTTCTTCGTAAGCTGGGCACTGCCCCCTGGAAAAACATGTCTTAAATGGAGTGACCTCGGCTCAGGTTCCCGGAGATGGTCAGCCACGTGCAGCTCTGGCCTGGACACTTTTACTCCTGACCACCCAGCCGGGGTCCCTGAGCTCAGGTACAAGGACAGAGATCCGTACAGGGGCTTTGGATTCAGCAGCATCATCTCAAGCTCCAGGGCTGGGCGAGGCCCTGCAGGAGACATGCAGGGCCCTGCCCCGGGCCACCCCCTTCTAAGGGCCAGCTGAGCCCAGCAGTGAAGCCCAGCCCCAAATGACCTCAGGCCTTGTAGCTCCTGGTCTCTCGGCTGTCCAGTCCTGCTGGGTGCCCTCCCGCTCTGGGCCTGGGTCCTCCGCCGTGCCCACAGCCACCCCCTAGCTCAGGTGCCCAGGATAGGGTGTCTCTCTCAGGGCTGCCCTCGCTGAAGCCCTCAGCCCGTTTGAGGGGCTGGAGGGAGCCGAGTCCTGGCTGCTCCCACTGGAGCTGGCCAGTTCTCCACCCCCACCCTACCCAGCCGGGGACGCTGGCCCCTGGGTGTGCTGGGACAGACAGCAGTTGTAATTAAAAGGGAAGGCGGCTTTGTGTGTTTTTAAGGCTTTGTGACTGTTTCCTTAGGCAGCAAATTAATCATGTTTTCATGTCAGTTTGATTTCATGGTGCTCACACCCTGCTTGGCTGTGTGGTCATCATTCATCCCGGGATCTGGGAGGTGAGCAAGACCCCATACCTGGGCTGGTGCCCCTCCTTCCTGGGTGACATCCGGGTGCCTTGGTGACATCGGCCCTCTGTCCCTTCCCCTACCCAGGCACCCCTCCAGAGAGGGCCCAGCACAATGGTGTGGGAAGTGGGTGCGCTTCCCTGGGGGCGAGGGCACTGGGAACACCTCCTCCCTGGGACAGGCTGGGGGGAGGGAAGCCAAGCCAGCGTGCGGCCTTGCTGGGCCCTGGGTCGGTGACGCTGTCACCAAGGCCGGCCTCCCTCCCTGCCCCGCCCGCCGGAGGAGGCATCCTGGCAGCCCCGGCCGATTTATTTTTAGCCCTGCCTGATGCCAAGATTGGCCTTCTCACCTCAGATCAGAAATCGGAGGATGAGGCCCTCAGGCCTCTGACTGGCAGGGCAGCCAGTCTGAAGAGCAGGCCACTGGCTTCAGGCCGCTGGTCCTGCTGCCTTTCTTCCTTCCTCCCCTCCCCCTGCCCCCGGCCCCACTCCCACCTCCAGGACTCGGGCTGCCCCTCCCCACCCCACTGGAGCAGCTGAGAGGCCCTGGGTAGGGTGGCCTTCAGAGGCCCAGCACACCCCGCTCCCGTCGCCCATGCAGTGAGGCCTGAGCCAGGACCACTGTCCCCAAGTCCTGCTGTCCTCCCAGGGCCCCCTTGGCAGTCTCGGGGTATTTTTTACATAATTAATGAACTTTTAAAAATTAACAGGCTTTCTATTTTAGAGCAGGGGCGCTGGGCAGCCGCAGAGCTCCCCGCCCCGGGGGACAGTGCCCTGTGCACCCCGCACTGTGTGGTGCATGCGCCGCTGTCCGTGAGCCTGTGCTGCTGTGTGGTCACTAATTGGCGCCCATAGTTCGCATCGGGTTCCCCCTTCCTGTCGTCGTAGGTCCTACGGGTTTCGACAAATGCGCGATGACATGTCTCCGCCACCTCAGCATCGCAGGCTGAGCGTCACTGCCCTGGACACCCCCGGACACCGGCTCATTGATGTTCTGAGTGAGCAAAGACACGGGGGATTGCGGAGGACACCAGTTATCTATCATAATAAAAGGGTGATATGCTAATTAGACCGAATGTCCTTCCAGGCGTCATTCCGGACGTCCTTCTGGACGAAGCCGGGGCAGGAGCAAAGCCCGGGTCCTGGGTGCCAGAGGGAAGTGGTGCCAGCAGCCAGGGGAAGGAAGGCCTACTTTTGCACGAATTTTCGTGCATCGGGCCTCTAGTTTTGGAATAATTATCAAAGTATCACGAAGCAGATGTGTGAAGGGGTGATGGTGGGCTCCTCCCCACTCCCGTGGTTGGCGGGGGGTGAGGGGAAGTCTGGGAAGTCCCCGGTGGTACAGGAGGTGGGCCACCTGCGCTGCCCACGGGAGGAAATGCCACATGGCCCTGAGAAGTCCGTCTCTCTGAAAGGGGCCATTGTTTCCTGTGCAGGTTCCCGGACGCCCTGGGTAGGGACCTCCGTTCTAGAAAATAGGCCGAAAGCTGGTGAATCAGAAGAGCATACCAGTAGGAGTAGAAAGTGTGTTTCCCAAACCAAAGGTGTTGTGGAACCCTCCACGGGCACAGGCAGCCAAGCGGCTCTCAAATACTCTGTGTGCTCGGCCTGCCTCAGTGAATTCACTTCTCAGTGACAGGAGACCGTTAGCGGGATTGATGCCCATCCTCATGACAGCACCGGGCTTGCATTCCAGTGACTCCCTGTGACCCTGAGAGCTGGGAGAGGCCTCAGAGCTGCCAGCGGCCGGGTCCCCAGTGCCCAGCGTGTCGCCAGCACGTTCCTTATCACTGGCAGCACAGCTCACGACTCCTCGAGCGCCCTGGTGCGGCGTGCACAGTGCTATGCAAACTCTGCTGTGCTCCGACAAGTGTGCAGAGCACGTGTGGGCTGGGCCTGGCTCGGCTGCCCCAGTCCAGGCCCCTCTGGGAACCCCTCTCCCTCCCCCTCACACCCCTCCCCCCACAGGCACCGTGCCCAGCCTCTGGCTCCCCCTCCCCTGCTTGGTGCACTCATCCCATTTTCTGCCCCACTTGTTCTGACCTCCTTCCTCCAGGCCCACAGATGCCCTCCCGGCCCCCTGGATCCCAGAGCTCACAGCAGGCACCCTGTCCCCCGCAGTCCCTCCCGGAGTCCCTCCTCCAAGTGGGACACACGGTCTCCAGGCCAGCCCGTCTCACAGAGGGGCAGGGAGGCTCGGAGGGCCACACGGATTCTACGCAGAAGCCCTTCTGCAGCCCTGAGCCACGCTGCCCAGATGGCGTGGTCCAGCACAATGTCGGGCATCGGGGGCAGCGACTCGGAGGATAAATGTGCAGCAGACACCGCTCTGTGCTGGTCTCCGGCACTTCGGTGGAGAGTGATTAGGGTAGACTGGTCGGACCTCGGGCCCACGGCCCACCTGGAGGCAGGAGTGTGCAGTGGCAGGCGGGGCAGCCCTGCAGGTGCTCCGAGACCAAGCACTGGCCTTCACCCCTGCAGCCAGTGAACCATCGCTTCCCCCTGCACCTTCAGGGCACGGCCTGGCCTCTCTCACCCTCCAGGCCCTGCCTGGCCTCTGTCAGCATGTGGACACCTGGATCCACACCCAAGGGTGCTTGGGGGCAGAGGGGGACTGGCTGCCAACGCAGGGTCTTGGAAGTGGTCCCTCATGTGGCCTTAGTAGAGGCTCAGGTCTTGACCCCAAAGTCCCTGTCCCCACCCTTGTACCAGGCGGGCAAGCAGGACTCCAGCCCTGCCCTTGTCCTCTGCTCTCTCAGCTCTGACTCCAGGACAGCAGGCATCTCAGGAAGGGGCCCGGCTGACCTGTCCCCAGTCCCCTGATGCCGGCCCCCTCAGCGCACCAGGCACCTCTGCATCCAGCTGTGCCCACCTGCAGCCCGAGTCCCAGGCAGGCTCTGAGGGCTTGTCCGGCACATGCTGGAGGCCCCTGAGACTCCAATGCCAGGATGGTGAAGGCGTTTCCTAGGAAACCACAGCCAGCTGCCAGCAGCCTGTCTGTGGGGGGTGGGGTGGGGCTGAAGCTGGCGTAGGCAGGAGACACCCGGGGGAAGGTGTGTGTCGCTGTCTGTGCCTGTGTGGCAGTGGGGGATGTGCCAGTGGTGTGTCTGTGAGGGGTCTGTGTGTGTGTGTGTGTGGGGGGGGTCTCCTCATGCCTGGGAGTTCAGCATGGCCGGTCTCGCTTCCCAGCACCAATCCTACAGTGTCAGTCAGTGGGCAAGGCTGGCTTACCACTCCCCGCCCACCCCTGGCAGAGGCCTGAACCTTCCTGCAAACTCCCGATGCCAAACAATAGCGGGCCAGCCTGCAGCGGTCACTGGGGCGGGCAGGCCTGGGCCAGAGGGTGAGGCCGCAGTGGGCTCCCAGTGGGAAGTGAGGCTGCCTCCACTTGGGGTGTCCTTGAAGCCCACTGCCCTCAGCTTCCTGTGAGCCTCCCTGTCCCTGCCCTGCCTACCCCTGTGAAGCAGGAGTGAGCCGTCTTGGTGACCCCGCGGGGGACCACGCCCCGGCCCCCTGGCCGAGGAGGAGCTGGCTCCCACCCAAACATTTCCTGGCTTTCGTCCTGCAGATCTGGGAGATGAAGTGCTCCGGGTCACGGTGGGGTCACCGGCTGAACTGTGGGTGGGTAGGTGGGGGTGCAGGTCACACGGAGGCCCCCTCGGCCCCTCCTCCACCTCCCCTCCATCTGTAAGGTGCCCCTCACTGCCCGGAAGCTTGAGACCCAGCGAGGAGGCGAGACCAGAGCGACCTGCCCGTGGGCCTGCTCAGATCCTGGACCAACCTGCTCTGGGGTCTGTGGGTGTGCAGGGCTCGGCTGGGAGACCCAGGAGCTCTGGTGGCCCCTCCCCCGGCCCCTGCCAAGGCTCAGGTGGGGTCGGGACCCAGCAGGGTTGTGGAAAGTGCCCGGCTTCCATGAGGCATCAAGGACAG
>NW_005872107.1:22666-25509 GCF_000147115.1 Myotis lucifugus
CGCAGTTCCCTTCCTTGCCTGGGGACCGCGATTGGCCTCCCCGCCCCCAGCAGAGGAGCCGGCATTGCTTGCGGGGAACCCATTGTCTCTCCTGGGGGGGGTATGCAGCCCAAGACAGGGCACAGTCTCACGTTGCCTGGGAACCTGGGAGGCAATGATAAGCACCCCAAGTCAACCCTCCCTCCCTCCCTTTTCCACCCAGGAGCAGCCTGTGGACACAGTCAGTCCTGGAGAGAGAGATGCATGTGGGGTCCCATGTATAGGCTTTGTCTTTGCTGATTGGGATATGTCTACCCTAGAGGCAAATAAAAGAATTCCAGCATGCAGAACTCACAGTTAACATTTTAAATAAGCGTGTTTTCTCCTTTAAGTTAACATTGGGTAAAGACAAACAAGATGGCAACCCCATGCTGAGGAGAATGAATAAGGAAGGTGGTGACTTCACTAGCAGAGCCTCCACCTGGGGAGAGAGAGGGAGGCAGCTGGGCCTGGTGGCCAAGCAGTGGGGGAGGGGTCCTCACTTCTGCAGGCCTGGGGGCAGGGAGGCTGTGCGCTGGACCGGAGCTGACTGAGCCCTGAGCTGGGGGCCGGCCAGGGGGGGTGGGGAGGGTGGGGGTGGGGGGGTGTGGCCGCCCTGAGGATGGGCCCTGGGAGGTGTGGCCAGAGGGTCTAGCAGCTTCCCCGGAAAGGCCCCAGGTGGAGATGCTAGATAAGCCCCTGGGACTGGTCCGGCCAGCCAGGCCTCCAGGGGACAGACAGCCCACAGCTCCAGGCAGCCATGCGTTCCCTCTGGGACTCACCGCAGGGCCCACCTCCTTCTCTCACTGCCACCCTTCCTGCCACCCAGCCCCCACCGGAATGGGCTCACAAGTGCGGGTGGCCCTGGCCCTAGTCAGCCTGGGAGCCAGGCAGTCGAGTGAAGGTGGGCACCAGGGCAAGGCAGACAGGGGGAGGGGGGACCCCCAGGGTCGGCTCTCTGGCTACTCGGTCCTGACCCCCTCCCCAGGAAGGAGGCTGGCTGGGGTCGGGGGTCGGGGTGGCAGTGGGCAGGGCCCCACACTTGGCCAAATGCTGAGAAAGCCTGGGATGCAGAGCCTTCTGGAAACAAGGAGGCCTGGGGAGGGCCCCGACTGGCAGGCTGGGGTGGCCTCAACTCCGTGGAGACTCCCAGCCGAAGAGAGTCATGATGATGTGTTGTGTGCAGAGGAAGTGCAGGGGAGGAGCTGGGGGGCAGGGGAGGGAAAGAAGGGGAGGAGGGAATGCCAAGGCAGGGGGAGGGGAGAAGGAGAGGAGGGGCCTGAGGCCAGGGGAGGACCGAGCTGGCGTCAAGAGCCTCCCTGAGCCAGGCCTCTGCGGCTCTCCCAGGTCCTGGGCGCTGGCCAGTCGTGGTCACAGGAGCCAGCAGGCAGGGAGGCCCTGTGGGAGGACAGGGGCTGAAGAGCATCTGGGGAGGGGACACGTGGGTGGGGCGGGGTCCCGGGGAGAGTCAGAGGGAGCCCCCACCACCCAGTGCCCAGTCCTGCTTAGGGAAGCTGAGGAGAGGGCTTTCTCCTTGGGATTTGGAGCAGCGGGTTAGCCAGGTCCTGGGCTTGCCAGCTGGCCTGGGGCCTGAGGCACTGGGCAGTGGGGGTCCCCGTCTGCAGCGTGCTGTCTGGCAGTGCTGTGGGCGAGGGGCCCTCGGATAGCAGGTGGGGACCCAGAGGGCGCTGAGGAAACTGAGCTGGCCCCCTACCTCCTGGGGTGGGAGGGAGGAGGCTGGCAGGGCCTGGGTGGGTGGAGAGCAGGGGTGGGGAAGGGGAGGGGTGTGTGTGGTCATGTAGTGAGTGAGTGTGAGTGGCTAGTGTGAGCTGGGGAGCCCAGGGCGGGAGCACAGCGGGGGGGCAGAGCCTGTGGTCTCCGTGTCCGGCCCTCCTCCCCTCCCCTCCTCCCGGACCACCCTGGGACCCAGGGCACCAGGCAGCTGGCACCTATTCCGAGGCTCCGGCCCTTACACAGACTCAGGCAAGAACCTCGACCAGGAGAAACCTTCTCTTCTCCGTGGGGGCCCCACCTTCTTCCCCCTCCACCCCCACCCCGCACCCCTGGGCGAGGCCGGTGATGTGGGGCGGCTGGAAAAGCCGGTTCTGTGGGGCCCTGTCCCTGGCTGGCCTGTGCTAACAGGTGGATCTTAGGGTTCAGGAATGCGGAGATGAGTCTCCCCTGCCCCTGCCCCTGGGGAAGGCCCAGGGTGTTCTGGGCTCGGTGAGGGGCAGCTAGGAGCTGGGGGAGGCTGGTGCTGGGACCGAGGGAGGCGTTCCCCAGCAACTCGCTGGAGCCTCCTGTGAGGACTCCAGCCCTGGGTAAGCCAGGAGCCAAAGGGCTGGCCCCCACCCCCACCCCCACCCCGTGTCTGGAAGGCTAATGGCCACCCGCAGCCCAGGCAGGAAACACATTGCCTGTCAAATGCCTTAGTTAAATACAACGCAGTGACAGCCCTCTGCTCAGACACGGGGGGGACCTGCTAGCACCAGCCCACGGCCCGCCCAGCCGAGCAGCAGGGCATTCACTGGACACAGGGACACGCACAGAGCCCAGTTCAGGGTGCTGGGCAGTGGGAACTGTCTGACCACAGGGAGGAAGGAGAACTGCTCAGAAGCAGAATGAGGGCCGGTGTCCCAGGGTTCAGCTCCTGCAGGGGCGCCCTCTGCCGGCCCCGCCTGCCCCAAAGGATCCCCCCCCCGCCCCCGCAGCCCTGAGCTCTTCTGGGAGACTGTGGCTTTGTCTTGGGCTGCCAGGTTTAAAAAATAAGTTATACATCTGCTCGCCGATGTGCGGACAGTGGTTGGAGCATTTGACCTGTAAAC
>NW_005872107.1:25994-29079 GCF_000147115.1 Myotis lucifugus
CCTCCCAGTGTCGCCTGGAGGACCCGCCTCCACACAGGACGGGTCGGCACCAAAAGGCCCCAGATCCCGTGAAGACCCAGATGTGGGGCGAGATGGGTGCAGGTGAGGACAGGTGGGCTCAGCCAGGGCGGAGGTGGGGGTGCTGGGACTGCGGCCGGGGGCACAGACTCCACCACGGGACAAACCCCACACCTGTGTGTCACCCGTGGACCAGGAGGGCTGTAAGCCCCACAGCGCGAATCCTCTTTAAACTGGGCTGTGCCTCAGCCCCTAAAATATCCAGTCTTTCTAAATGCATTATGTTTGGTGCTGCCCATGAAGCATTCATGTGTGAGTTTACTGACCCAGCCAGGTGAGTGGGCCACAGGCTGGCCTTGCCCAGGTGCCAGCAGGGTGCTGGGCAGGGGCAGGCGTGTTCAGGAGGTAAGGAGGAGAGCCTCACCCGAAGCAGGGACCTGCCCCATAGGCTGTTCCTCAGTTGTCCCGTCCCAACCCATGTCCACCTTGGTGCCCCGAGGTCTGCGATGTGGGTTAAAGACGCCCAGCCTCTCCCCCATGACCTGGTCCCTCCCTGCACCCAGAGGCACCCCCACCACCACCGGGGTGCTGGCCAGTCAAGCCTCTCCCTGTGGACCCTGGACAGAGGAAGGCTCTGACCGTTAGGGGCCACGTGAAGGGAGGCCCCCGGTCTGCTGGGCGGGAAGGGGTGGCCCCACCAGAGCGGCACTTGGGCCATCTTGCGGATGTCCAGGCAAGGCGTTTGGTGAAGGGACAGTGGGGCCCAGGGCCGGTTACCCTGGTGCCACTGAGATAGTTACCCCATGTCACCCTGGATCTGGAGTGCAGACCCACTCCTCTTCCGTCCCCTGCCCCCCTTTTCCCTGAACCTCCTCGGCCCCCTCCCCAGACAGTGGCTGTGAATTCGATTGGCCGCCAGGGCCCAGGAGGCAGAGCTGAGCATGTCCAGCTGAGCCCTGCCTTGGGGCTCATTGGCCACTGGACCTGGACCTGGACTTGGGCCTAGGCCCACCCCTACTTCTGAGCCCCTCACCTGCCCGCCAGCCCCTACAAGGCCAGGAGAGGAGCTCACAATGCCTTTAGGGAGAACATTGTTCCCGGAGACGGTCCTGAGGGACCGCCAGCGCCCAGTGGAGGGCTGGACACGTGCTTCGCTCAGGGCCAGTGCAGGGACGAGGAAGGAGGAGGGGAGGCCTGGGAAAAATAGGGCTCCAGTCTTGCCCCAGGGTGTGCTGGACCCCATGGAGTTGGTGTCACACATGGGGGGCATGGTGAGTTGCAGCCATTGGCAGAAAACCATGAGCCCAGAGGGTCAGCAAAGAGAGGATGGCCTGAAGGCCCAGCAGCGTGTGTCCTGGGGCCCTCAGAGTGGTCACCAGACTGCCTGGTCCCTGGAAGAGGTTATGAGCCATCATCAGAGCCCGGCTGAAAGAGCACAGGACAGGCCAGCCCACTCTGGGGCCCTCTGCTGCCCGCCCAGCACTCAGCACCTGGCCCTGCCGTCTCTGGTGGTTCACACAGCCAGGGAGGGGTGTGGGCGCCCTCTGCTGGCCGCATTGCAGAAGACAGACACAGCCAAGCTGCAGCGTCTCACGCACATGCCGCCCCCAGGCACCGCATTGCACCCATGCCCCTGCTGCACCCATGCCCCTGCTGCACCCAGAGCACCCACGCTGTCCCCAAGTCCACACCTTCCACATCCCCCCTGCAGGCACTGTACCAGCTCCCTGGCCCCATTAGGCTTGGTCCCCACGACCGAGGCCTGACCCTCCATCCTTGGGGAGTTGGCTCTCTGCTCTGAAGGCTGGGCTTGATCTAAGACCCTTACTGTTTCCAGCACCCCCAGGACTGGGGCCCCCAAGGCATGGCTGCCCAGAGCTCAAGTGCTACCTGTGGGTTGGTCCTCCTGGAGCTCAGGAGCCAGAGGGGTCCCAGGAAGGAGGGGGCCTGAAATGCCAGACTCCACTTGGCCACTTCCAAGCAGCTAGTCTGGGCCGAGTGATGATGTACGGCTCCATGCCTCAGTTTCCCCTTCTGAACCCAGGGAGCATATGAGCCCCTCCTAGAGTGTGTGGATGAGTCCAGCTGTTCCAGGTTCTACAGACAGCAGAGCCCTGTGTGCATCTCAAGGGCCACCTGGGTCCCTGCTCTCACACTGTAACCCTTTAGGGACAAGTAAGCGAGAGCCAGCCCTAAGCTCCTCGCACAGGGACTTCTGAGGGCAGGGCCTCTGGCTGGGATCTTGGCTCCCTCCAGCCACTGGCCAGGCTGCACCCACAGAGAGTACGGGGAGGGTCTTTAGAATGCAGGTGGGCTGGGGGTTTCAGGGAGCTCAGTCACTCCTTCCCTGCGGAGAGCTTACCCCATCGGGAAGGGTGCTCCTTGGCTCAGTCTGAGGGGCCGGCCTCCCAGCCAGGTCTGATTCACCTTCAGACGGGGTGTCCTGTGCAGCCCAGGGCCGGGGCGGGACGAGGGACACCGTGGAAGGAGCCGAGATGCTAGGAGGATGGCAACGTGGCCTCTGTGCCTGGGTCCCACTCAGGCCTCTTCACTGGCCCTGGCAGACATGCGGGGGGATTCGGCCTTCTCAGCATGTCCTGGCCTCAGAGCTCTGATGATGTGGCCTGTCCTGTGGGGCCTGTCAGGGGACCCCCAGCCTCTCCAGTTCTCAGAGCTCTCTCCCCACACTGATGCTAGAGGTGAGCTGAAAACCAAGGTGGGCTCCTCCCGATGACAGAAGGGGAAACTGAGGCAGGGCAGCTTGTCCAAGGTGGCACCTGGATTCCCCAGCCAGGCACATCTCCCATTGGGACACGCTTCCCTGCTGCAGCCTGAGCCACCCCACCCCCAGCACACAGGGCTCCCTGACACGGTCTCCCCAAAGCTGGAAGTGGGGTGGGCCAGGGAGGCCCATGGCCAGGAGGTGCCGCCCTTACCCGCCCCTGCCCCTCTGCTGGTTTCTTTCCATGCCCTCAGCTGGGCAGCAGAGGGGCGCATGGGACCTCAGGGAGGAGAAGGCATGGCGGCCTCCCAGGTGTGCCTGTGTTTACAGACACGCTGCAGGTGT
>NW_005872107.1:29179-50784 GCF_000147115.1 Myotis lucifugus
CCCCTAACCTAGGCCACCTGTGCATGTCTAGGCAGCTCAGTCAGGGCGCCTTCCTCCTGCCTGCCACTGGGGGAGCCGTGGGGCCCAGGAGCCCATGGGCTTCCGGTTAGAGCCCCACCCCAGCCGCGTCCAGCAGGAAATGCCCGCGGGCCACAGGTAGGCACATTCCACCCTGACTGGGGCCTGGTGAGCTCACGACAAGGCCCACGGTTGAGCCACAGACGTCAAGTGCGCACTGAAAATACCACGTCTGCTCTGGCAGAGGGGAGTCACGGGGAGGCCTCTCCAGCGGGTACTGTGGGCCCATCTATTATTAGAAGAGCTAAAAACTCCTCACCTCATGCAGCACAGAGACTGACTCCGTCCACCCTCAACCTCAGCCCGGGGACCCCCACCCATCACCAACTCTGAAAAGGGCCATTGTGGTGGCCTCAGCGCCTGGTGGGTGGGCGGGAATGTGGCTCCAATCCTGCTCACTTCCCAGGAACGGCACTGGAGGGGGGGCTGCCAGACAGCACCCCCCCGCCCCCCTCCCCGAACCCCAGTGGGTCACCTGGTGCAGGCCAGGGAAGAGGGGTCTCTCCCACCGAGTCTGCTGCAGTTCCCACCTCCGCCAGCAGAGGGCTCCCTCCATGCACAGGAAGGCACCCAGCACAGCACCTCCCGTGACACCATGAACCCCACCTGACCCTGGCCTTCCTCACGCCGCCCACAAATGCCCCAGAACCCATAGCACCAGGGATCCCCAAAGCCCGCCTGGCCGCAGCCCCGAGCTGCTGCAGCATAAGGCTGGGGTGTAAAGAGGAAAGCAAGGGTCCTACCCAGAGACAGGCCTCCGGGCAGTTGTTTTCCCCAATCACTCGAGTTCCTCATGTTGTACCTCCATTTCAGGGCCCAACTCTGCGTGCTGAGGCCACCAGCATGCTGTTCGCAGAAAGGCTGCGATGCTGTGTCAGCACATGGCCCCGTCCAGGTGAGCTGCCATCGTCATGGTCACATCACCATCTTCATCATCATCATCATGGTCCCCACCATCAGCCCTTTCCACACTGAGTGGGGGGGGGGGGGGACTTGTCCTCCTGACCTGGGCTCTCAGCTCTGAACTCAGAATGGGCCCCGGCGGAGGGGTGGGAGGGGTGTTGGTCGCTCTGTTTCTCTGTCCCCAGCAGGGCTCCCCATGTGACCATGACTGCAGACAGGCCCCCTTCTATAAGGTGAGGCCTGGTCACAGGGTGTCTGAGGCCTCGCAGGCTGACCAGTTGATGTTCGACAGGCCAGGAGGGTGGGGCTCCGGGGACCAGGGGCTGTACTGGCCACACCTGTGACCTCAGATGCCGTGACCGTGGGCTCAGGGACTGGGGTCATGCTTCAGGGAGGGGGTGTATGGAGTTTCCTGTGGCCACTATAACAAACGACCACAGCTTAGTGGCTCCAAAAATATAGCTCAGCCCCTTGCAGTCCTGAAGGTCAGAGGTCCCACAGTTTCCGGGGCTAACCCAGGTGTGTGTGTGGACGGGGGCTGGCTTCTTCAGAGGCTCCCGGGGATATCTGTTCAGCATCTAGAGGCGCCGTATCCCTTCTCTTCCAGCCAGGGGGCGCCTCTCTCTGACCCTGCCTCTGTGGTCACCTTGCCCTCTGAACTCTCCCACCTCCCTCCTCCCCTGTAAGGACCCTTGTGATGACCTTGGGCTCACCTAGACCATCTTAAAAGTGGCTGGTTTCAACCTCATCCCACCTAGAAGCTTAATTCACTTTAGTCGTGTACAGTTATGTGCTCACAGGTCCTGGGGCTCGGAGTGGACCGCTTGGAGGCCTTATTCCCCTTCCATGAGGGGTCTCCGTCCTACTCACCAAAGGAATATCGGGTGCCAGTCACAGAGCCTCAGAGTGGGTCCCCGCCTCCCCTGCAGCGCCTGGGTCCTCGGTGGGGCCATCACACCTGCAGGGGGTGAGGTGGGTGGGCGGCAGGCCCGGGGAGGAAGATTTGGGTCAAACCTGCTTGCAGGTGAGAACATTCTCAGGGGGAGTTCAGTGAGCACCCAGTAGGGCTGCAGCCCCACTCAGCCCCTCAGCTGCCTCTCTGCCTCCTCCCCTCCAGGCCCCCTTCTCCTCAGCCCCTCCCCACCCCCAATGGCAGGGCCTTCCCTGAGAAGTGAGGCCGGCCCAGGGGGGACCAGGAACGGGGTGCCACGTCACTGAAGTCCCAGGCTCAGCGGTTTTGGCGCCAGGGGAGGTTTGGAGCCGGTTCAAAGGCTCCGGCAGCTGCGTGGTGAGGGACAGAGCAGAAGGATTGTTTGCACTGTGGCTCAGGAAAACCATTACGTCGCAGGTTGTCCAACCGTGGGCTGGTCCAGGGCGCTGTCTGCCTCTGCCGCTGGCCGTTTGCATGGGCCTGTGGCCGGGCCTGTGTGGGGAGCGATGGTCTGGCCTGGCCTTGCCGGTGCGCAGAAGTGGACAGAGCAGACATGGTGACCCCAGGGACCCCCACCGGATCTGAGAGGGCCGTCACACTGGCATATGTGTGGGCAGCACCCCTTTCTCTCCTGCATGCGCCTGACCAAGGTTTGTGGCTGGGCCTGGCTGGGACAGGTCCCGACCTGTCCACATCCTCGGAACCTGGGGGCCCACCGGGATGGACCCTGGTGGCAGGAGGGTCACTGCCAGAGCCCTCGCTGGCCAGCACCAGCCAGGCCCTGCCTGCCCCTTGCCACTCTCCCCTGAGACCCTGTGTGTCTCCACCAGCCCCGCCCCCATGCTCTCCAGCTCAGGCCTCACGTCCTCCCCGCAGCCCTCCTGACCTCTCCCTCCCCTTCCCACGGGGCCCAGGCCTCTCTCTCTCCAGGCTGCCCTGAGGGCACTGCAGCATGGGGTCTGGGAGGACCTCTCAGAGTCACTTCCGTGTCCAGGCAGAGAGTCTGTGTGTCACCTCCCATTCCTGGTGAACCGGGAAAGGAGAGGCGCAGCTGGGGGCAGGGCCAGGCCCCTGTGGGCACCCATGGGCCGCCCCTCACCTGCCTCGGGTGGTGGGTAAACCAGGTCACCTGGGCTTCTCCTCGAGGGACAGGAGACAGCCTGAAACCGGGGCAGGTGGCAGAGCTTCTCTGGGGGAGCCGCCTCATTAGTCGTTTCTAAATTAGACAGAGGGATGGGGAATCACAGGGCCCGGGGGCCAGTCACATCCCAGCCCGAGCAGGCCTGCAGCTTCTCGGGCCTGGCCGTCGTGGGAAATGACGGTGGGGGTTTGTGGGACAGACTGACGGGGGAGGGGGGTGCCTTCAGCCAGGGAAGGCAGGGCTGTGTGTGTGTGCTCAGGCGCGTGTGAGTGTGAGATTGGGGAGGGAAGGCAGGGCAGGGATGGGGGTAAGGCTGCTGCCATCTAGGCCTGGTCCCCTGGTGACATGCTGTCCAGCAGCCTGCAGCCCTCCCCATGAGGCCACCGGAGGAAGGCTGTTTATGGGAGCGACCTGACAGGAAGCAGCCGGCCTCTGCAGCCCCCGAGGCCCCTCCTGGAATGAGGTTCCGGGCGGCTGCTGATGGGCGGCCCTGGCCACTGGGAACACCCAGGCAGGCCCACAGTCCCGATCCCTTGAGCGCGCCAGACGCTGGTGTCCACATGGTGGTGGTGGGGGCATCACGCTGTCGTCTGCCCCCTTCCTCCCCCGCTTCCCTCCGTTATCCTCCCCACAGACCTTAGCAGCTTCCAGAAATGTCTGGGGGAGGCGAGCCTGCCTGCAGGGGGTGGGAGGGTGGTGGCTGAGGGTTGGTGGTGGGGCAGCACACTGATCTGAGGCAGCCCCCAGAATGCCTAGTGGAGCTGAGTGGGAACAGGACCCCCAGATGGGGTGGGGGCCTCTCTTTCATGGCTTAGGGCTACCGTAAACCTCCTCATAAGCGCAAAGGGAGGTGGGACAGGCAGAGCTGCAGCTGGACCAGCCAGAGCGGGCAGAGCACTCAGGGGCTGATCTAGACGCTCAGACCTCAGGACCTGACCCGCTTGCAGGCGGGGGTCCCGAGAAGGACCCTGTGCACCACGAGGTCTGATGAGACAGTCAGCCAGCATGGCCAGGGCCCAGCATGAAGCCCAGGGTCACCCTTCCCTGCACCCCCGAAACAGACAGGCCCTCCTCACTCCCCTGATTTGTATCCTCTGGGTCTCTCCTCCACTGGACTCTGCTCCCCGAGGGCAGGGGCCTCCTCAGCCCCAAGGCTTGGCTCAGACAGGAGCAGGTGGTCAGTGAGCAGTCTGGGCCAAGAGGGAGGTGGCCAGTGGTCAGGGTAGGAAATGCAAACCCAGCTGTCACCCCGAGAAGTAAGTTGGGGGGGGGTACGGGGCTGATCCAGAGGGTTACCAGCACCCTTGCCCCATCCCCAGGAGGCATGCTCAGGGCTGAGTCTGGGTTGCCCAGCTCCCGGCCGGCTGGCTCATGCTGCATCTCGGAGATTCTTATTGCACCCATGTCACAGATGGGAAGAGTGAGGCCAAGAGAGCTGAGTCGCTCCCCAGCTCACCAGTCCTGAGCGACAGCGCTGGCTCAAGTCTGCCATCGGGGCCTTGACTCTGAGCCACCTGCAGCTCCCAAGCCGGCTTCCTGAGGCTTCGTGGGTCAGACCCAGACAGCAGACCCCTCGTTGGATGCCCTCCTGCACAGACAGCTCCCCCGGCACGTGTGGGCCCTGGCAGGGTGATGAGGAGCCTGCGGGAGGCCGCCCAGCCCGCCCACACACCCTGGAAGGGCTGCCGTGAGCTCGGCCAGCTCCTCATGTTTTCTGGCTGCAGAGAAAACCCTTTTCTGTCCAAGCCTGGCACTGGCCCAGGTTTCGGGAGGGGCCTGAGGAGAGCCTGAGCCTCCGGCGTGGCCCGGGAAGGCCGTCCCCCTCACGCCCTGCAGAGGTTCTCCCTGCCCCTGCTCTGCCCTCGGGG
The DNA here is from genome assembly GCF_000147115.1 of Myotis lucifugus. Classification (NCBI taxonomy): domain Eukaryota; kingdom Metazoa; phylum Chordata; class Mammalia; order Chiroptera; family Vespertilionidae; genus Myotis; species Myotis lucifugus. Next base: position 34,101 of record NW_005872107.1, read on the forward strand.
TGCAGACAGCTCTCAGAGAAGGCCCACCCCTGGCAGGAGAAAGGGCCCCGAATCTGCCGGCTGCTGGCCCGTGGGCCTCGCTGCCTCAGACATGCCCATGCTGGGTCCCAGTCCCAGTCCCTGTCCGTGAGCCTGCAGTTTGTCCCCCAGAGGGCAGGAGAGGAGGGTAGGGGAGCGGCTCTCAGCGGGGTCCCGCCCAGGGCGCCAGGACTCCGGAGGCGGGATGGGATGGTGGCTCTTCCTTCTCTGGGAGCAGTGCCCACGCTGCGGGAAAGGCGGTGTGGGCCTGGCTCTGAGCAGGCCCGTCTGGTTTTCTTCTCTGGCGAGTTTCCTGGGAGCCAGCTGCCCAACCCTGAAGCTTCCAGAATGCCCTGCAGGCCAAGCCAGGCCCTGCCCAGCGGCATGGCCGGAGGAGGGCTTTGACTCAGGCCTGGGACTCAGCCCTTGTTGGCCAGGAGCTGGGGGGTCGGGACTGACCTCTGGGCCTTGATTCTTTCCTGTGAGATGTGACAACATCCTGGCACCACCATGCCAGGTCAGGCACAGGGGCCGTGTAGGCATCAACCCAGCCAGGGCGGGCACACCTGGACCGGCTGCCCAAGGCTGAGCGGGGCTGGTGCCGCCACCAGGGTCAGAGGCCAGCTGGCTGGGCCGGAGGTCGTGCTCCACGCTGAGCTTCCTGGCTGGCCAGCCCTGCCCGTCTGGGACTTGCCACACGTTCTGCTCTGGGTGCCTGATTCAACCCTCGCCGGTCCTTGCTGGGGCCTGGGTCTCCCAGTCCCTCTTGGGCTCCATGCAAGGATCTGACCAATCCTCTGAAGGATTAGGGTTCCCCAAGACTAACTCAAAGTGGAAACCGCTCAACGGCAGCTACGTGAGCAGAGGTCAGAGTTCTGGTCCTTCTGCAGTGTTGCTTGGAAGCCTGTTTTAAAATAATAAATATCAAATCCTTTCTAAGAAGTCACTGGTGGCCGCCCTGCTGGTGCACAAGGGTGTGTGGGCCCCCGATGGGCAACTTGAAAGCCCAGCCCTGCACCCTCCTCCAGGCCCCCGGAGGCCACCCCTGAACCGGTCAGGAAGGGAAGCGCGTCGCCATGAGCTTAGGCAGCTCCGCTCTCTGGGAGCCCACGGGCTCGGCCCAGCTGTCAGGGGCTTGGTCTCCTCCCAGGACCTTCCCCTGGTGGCAGAGGCACCCCCAAAGGTCCCACCCTGTTCTGGCTGGAAATCCAAGAGAAAGCGGTCTCCCCAAGTGCCCAGTGTGGCTGCATCCCACCCCGTGCTGGGAAAAGCCGGGGAGTCGGGTCCATCCTGGAGTGGATCCCCCATGAAAGAGGGTCACTCTCCCTGGGGGACCTGCAGGAGCAGCAACTGAGTCACCAAGGAAGCCATCAGCCTCGGGGGGTGGGGGAGGGAGGCGGCCGGTCCCCCAACACTGGCTGGTCCCGGGGATGAACAGTAAGTTTCACCGTGTGGCTGCCCACACGTGTGGCCAGTCCTTCCCACAACTTAGACAGCCCTGGACCCCTCCGATCAGCCCCTGGCTGCAGCTGGGACATCACGGCTGGGAGGAGACACAGGGCTGCTGAGACCCGGACCTGGGCAGAGGGAAACTCCCCCCCACTTAGCCACCACTGGCCCAGGTCGTGTCCTGTCAACCTCTGAGCTGGGGGCTCCTGCAGACAGAGACAGGGCATGCGGCAGGTGACAGCCCGACAGGGAGGCCTTCAACAGCAGGCCGTGGGCCCATGCAGACAAGACGGTCACCACAGCGCCCAGTAATTTGCCCAATGAGGGAACAATCCAGAAGAATGATGGTCGGCCAGGAGCGCAGGAGGGACAGCTGCCTCCTGGGTTTGGGAGGTGACTCGGGGAGAGGCAAGCTTTCCCCGTGGGGGGTCTGTGCACCTGCCCCACCCATCAGCCTCGGAGCATCCGGCCTGAGCTGAGCCTGCTCCCTCGCAGAACTGCAGCCCAGGTGCCAGGTTTGGAGAAGCGGGCTGGCAGTCGCGAGGCAGGGACCCTGGCCTGGCCCCCTCCCCACAGCCCAGCCCTCCCTACAGACCCACTGTCATCACGGTGCCCCAGATTCTGCTTCTGGAAATACACTTGCAATTAAATCCGAAGGCCCAGAATGCTGCCCGGAGGGAAAGGCGGCGTTACACAACCTCATTAGCCTGGCTCCCAGCGGCAGCCACGCAGGCCGGCCTGGTCCCAGCCCCCAGCCCACACAGGCACAGCTCTGAGAGGTGGGGGCTCCATCCCAAGCAGCGCCCTGGTTGGAAGGCGGGAGGAAGGGCAGGGAGGGCGGGGTGGCCCCTCAATTCTTCATGTGGGGTAACGGCTCCTCCTGGGCACAGGTGACCTGACATGCTGACACTGTCCCAGTGGCTTATCCAAAGGGAGGGAGGAGTTTTGCTGAGAGAAGCACCCTTCCCTGAGGGTCCAGCCAAGGGCAGCCAGGGGGCAGCCGGGCTGAGGTCTGGATCCCCAGGATTGGGAGAAGAGTGAGCCCCTGGGAGGGCCTCCAGCGGGGAGGGGGCTGAGAGTTGGCCAGCCCTGCGTGGGGGATCACGTCCACCTTCTACCCCATCCAGGTTAGGTCGCTGAGGTTCTTTGTGGCCGATGCTGAACCAGAAAGGAGGGAGGGAGGTGACAAGGGGAAGAGGGAGCAGGAGGGAGAGAGGGAGGGAAGTGGAGGAGGGAGGCGAGAAAGGCAGGCATCTAGAGAACTGTAGCCTGGGCCTCTCTGGGCCTGGGCAGGACTCCGTGGATCGGCTGACCCTCACGCTGCCCCTGCTGGTACCTCCTCCTGCTCCCCGGGCAACAGCTGGGTGTGGCTGGGCAGGTGGGGCGGTCAGCAAACCGCGTCACAGCCTGGGACGTCCTGGCAGAGCTGAGCCCTTGGCCCCCAGCCAAGGGCAACCGGACACTTCTGTGCAGAAGGTGTTTATGGCCCCTCGTCCAGGTGGAGCCACGCCAGGCCCTGTCCTGGGCAGTGCCAGCCCCTCCTCCCGCCCTGCACACAGTTCCCTTTGCTCAGTGTCTGCTCCATGGAAACTCGGAGGGCCCCCCTGGCGTCTGCTTCCCCTGCGCACGGTGGGCCCTGCCTTCTTCAGGGACAGAGCTGTTCATCAGCCCCGCAGAGCATCTGCGAACTGGGTGCCACGTCCCTCCTGCGTCCAGAGCCACAGGGACCATGGTGACCGCTTAGCTGTGTCCCCAGGACTCCTCGTTGCTAGGTCTGTGCCTGCCCTGGGAGCAGACAGAGTCCCCGCCACCTGATGCTCCTGCCCTGTGAACAGGTGACATTGGCCATGACAGGGATGAAAGGAGTGTGGCCGAGAGTGCCGGGGACAGGTGTCCACCCACGCACGCCGGCTGCTGGCGCCGGAGCAGGGCCCAGCGAAGAGGGGACATTGGAATAAGACCTGATTGTTCAAAGGAGGCAGCAGGAGGATGTGAGAGACTGTTCTGGGCAGAGCGCAAAGCACGTGCAAAGGCCTGAGGCAGGAGCAGAGGGGGGCAGCAGGGGCAGCAAACATGGGATGTGGGGGTGGGGGGAGCCTGCAGACCACAGAGGCAAGGGCAGAAGGGAGTTTGGGGCCAGCTGGTGGGGGAACAGGACCAGCAGGGGATGCAGGTGGGGATGGGGCATCTGAGTTTTGTGGTTTAACTCTCAGCCCTACCTGCACCAGCTGGGCTGCCAAGCTGGCCCTCAGGGGACACTGCAAATTGGTTCAGGAAAACATGTTAAGAGTCCTTTTGATTCTGAGAGGACAGTCCCAGGGCACAAGACTCAGAGGGGCCCTGGGTGGAGGAGGGGCTCCCAGGGCCAGAGGTGCTGCAGGCCAAGCTGGCGGTGCCCACTGTGGCCTGTGGGGGGGTGGGGGGGGGGAACTTGGCAGTGGGTCTGAGATAAACGGCATCTAGTGTTTGTTCGCTTTCTCTGTTGACTAGAGAAGCTAAGCATTTCACTTCTCTTTTATTTAAATGGTTTTATCCTATCTTTGCCCTTTGTCCATTGGAATTTTTGTCTTTTTAAATAGTTTGGAGCTCTTCATCTGTTGCAAATATTTTTTTCTGTTTTTTACTTGGCTCTTCCTTTATTGAAGGTATTTGTACGTATAAAATTGTGAAAATTGCCGGGGTCTGCTGGCCGGCGGTCTGACGTTCCGGAGGGAGGGCATCTCTGCAGCGTGTGGGCTCCTGGAGCTCCCACTGCGATCGATAAGCCATTTACAGCTGCCGGAGGGGCCCCGCGTGGCATTTCGGTGGAGAGGTGTAATCAGCGGCAACCTTTGCGTCTGTCAGCCGCCTGGCTCGACCACGTGTCGGAAAGCCAGGCCCCCACGTGGCCCTCGACATCCTTCACGGCAGCTTCAATCCTCGTCCACCCGGAGGGGCTTGGGGGCTGCTGTCTGAGTCCTCCCGTCACCCACCAACGGGCCCCCCACCGGCCCTGCTCAGAGCCACAAGAGCAGAGCTGGGGGTGTCACTCACAGCCCCGAGGAGCTGGTGGTGCTGGAAGCCCCTTACCCCCATGCCTCAGACACCTGGGCCAGGAAAGAGAGTCCTCAACGCCCACCCTCATGCTGGCCGCCGACCTGTTCCTTATCCCCTCTCTCTACCTGCCCCGGGTCTCAGCCCACTCTGCCCTGAGCTCTAACAGGCCCCACCCTCAATCCCACCCCCGACCTTCCTCCCCATAGCACACGCCTCCGACCATGTGGTCCCAGTGTCCCCAAGGCCTTCGGGAAAACCCAGGCTCCTGGGCGGCAGGCTACTCCGGACCCCACCAGCCGGCCAGCTTCACCCCTGCCTGCTCTCCACGCTGCCCGCCCTGCGGCTCCAGGCTCCCGGGGTCTCAGGCCTCCAGGCCCGGCATGCAGCAGGGGGCAGTCAGTGCAGCTCAGTAAACTGACAGGTGCCCTCATGGGTCCCGCGTCCAGTGACCTGAGCTGAGCTGGACAACTGAGGTGTCACTTCCCACACCCCTGCTCACCTCAGGCAGTTGACTTCAAGGAGGGGGGCGCTAAAGGAAGCCACTTCTGGGGGTTTGTGGGCCAGGAGACTGACCACTCGAATCAGAGGCCGGGAAGAGAGGGCCGGCCACGCCAGTGTGGATTCGTCACCCTCAGGTCACCCCTCAAATGTGGCTTCTTCAAAACGGCCTCCTGGACCCCCAACCGGGTCACATCACCCTCCTGAGTGTCCAGCACCCCCACGGCTTGGGTATTTATCACCGAGGCTCCTCTATACCACGTGTCCTGCCTCTGCCCCTTGGGACCCCAAGCCCCCAGGGTGGGCATGTGTCTGTCGGCTCCCCATTCTGTGGAGGCCCAATGATGCTCTGTGCATGTGGGAAGTGGGGCAGGAAGGCATGTTCTTTGTCATGTCTTGGTTGCAACTTGGGCATCCCGCCCAGTGGTGGTGGGGAGCCCAGAGTCTTGCCCCCATAGGGTGAGTGGGGGCTCAGACGGCGCCTAGACACCTTGGGAGTGAGCTGACGCCGTGTGGCCATTCAGGGAGCAAAACCCTGGAAATTTTCCTGGAACCAAACCTGTAAATCCTGAAGACGCCGGCAGCTGTGTGGCCAGGCCGGAAGCAGGCAGTGAGAAGCCAGGAGCCCATGCGAGGAAGTGCGGCGGCTCTGGAGGCTGAAGGTCCTGGAGGGAAGCTTAGGAACCCTGGGGGGCAGACGGGTGGGGCTGGCGGGAGGCCAGTGGCCGAATGGGCCGCCTGCTCCCTCTCTGGCAGGAACTGGGTCGTGGCTCACAGTGGCTCTCAGAAAGCCGGTTTTAAATCCTTCCTCATAGAAGTTCTGAGAAATGCTTCACAGGAAAGAACAGGGACATTGAAACTAGCTTTAGACCTGCAATGAACAACTCCAGCTGGGCCAAAGGTTGTTTCATCCTAGCGACATCCTCTGCTTTGAACCAAATAGAGGGCAGGGGAAGGGGGGGGGGGCAGGCCTAGGTTTGCACAGCCTCCTGAGAGCTCCACCCCAGCCCAGAGGAGCCACCGTGCGAAAGCCCCAAGCACAGGACCCCCACCTTCCTCAGAGGCTTGAGTGCAACCCACGTGCTGGGTGGACACCCCCCCCCCATCCTGTCCCTGGGGCAGTGGCCCTGTGAGCAGGGCTCCCCAGGCAGGCCCTGCAGTGGGGACACGCCCTGCAGTGGCGGGTCAGGGGGGCATGCCCTGAAGCAGGACCAGCAGTTTGGTTTGGCTTCTTCAATGGACTTGGAAGGATTTAAAGCCCACAGCCCTGGAAGATGAGCGTGTTCGAGACAGAGGGGTGGAGGCAGGCTGTCAGTCAAGCAGCACCAACCAGAGGCTGCACCCCGTCCAGGGTCTCTCCTCCATGACTGATGGCCCACAGGCTGGTGGCTCAGGGGTCAGGACACTGAGTGGAGCGACCCAGGGTGGGTACTGAGCCATGCATCCACCCGGGGGCTGCATTCGCTCCGTTTTCTACTCGGTCACTGTCAGTGCGCTGGGCAGGCCACCCTGGTCACTGAAGAGCTGGCTCAGCCACGGGCATTGTGGGTCACACGAGAGAGAGCCACCAGCTCGGTCCCTCTGCAGGAGCGAGACCCTGCCCAGGAGCCCCCAGCAGACCTCACCATGTGCATCCTTGGGAACATGAGCCTCCTCCACCCCCGGCCACATCTTCCTCCCCCCCGCCCCCCCTTCCCCAACACACACACCAGGGCCAGGCCAGGCCTGGGCCTGGCGGAACAGGGACAGACTAAGTAGGGTGAGCCACCTCGCCTGTGCCCGATGTCTGGCAGAAACATCGGAAGCCTCGAATTATTCTCGATGCCTTTTTAATTTTTAATCAGTGAAGGAATAAGCCCACCTGCCCCCACCCCTTAGAGCTGGGGTCCTGACACCATGTGGCATCAAAGACAGACTCTGAGTGGAAGTCAGCTGGGTGGACAGGGACCAGCATGTCCAGAGAGAAAGTCAAAGAGCGTGTCCACCTGCACGTTGTGTGACTGTTTCCGATCCTGTGACATGCCCGGCAGGGGTGGCACAGAAAGACAGAGTGGATTCGCGGTCACTGGGCTGGGGGCGGGCATAGCGGGCGAGGGCAGGGCTAGGGGTTCCTTTCTCAAGTGACGAAAACCTCACAAAGTTGACTGTGGAGGGGGTTGCACGTATTTGCAAATACACCCAAACCACCGAGTTGTCCACTTGAAATGGGCGGATTGTAGGATATGTGAACTATATCTCAAGAAAGCTGCTTTTAAAAACAGATCGTTTCTCTCCTGGCCGTCGAGGTTCAGTGGTTGAGCGTCGACCTATGAACCAGGAGATCACCGTTCAATTCCAGGTCAGGGCACTTGCCTGGGTTGGCGTGCAGGAGGCAGCTGATCAATGATGCTCTCTCATCATTGATGTTTCTATCTCTCTCTCCCTCTCCCTTCCTCTCTGAAATCAATAATAAAAATATATATAATTTTTTAAAAAGCGTTTGCTCAGAAGACATTTCTCAAGGCTGCCATGGACCCAGGCGGGATCCCACGTCGGGACCACGTATTCACGGGGAGCCTGTTCCCCACCCCTCGCGTCCTCGCCGGCCACCCTGGCCTGACCGTGTCCTTGAGAAGGGCCGTGGCTACGCGTGGACACAGGTTGAGCTCTGGTCTCACTGGGGCGCGGCCTCGGCTGGCCTCCCTTCTCCCCGTGTCAGCGCGAGTCACGGACACGCGGCGTGTCAGATGTGAGGAGTCATGGAAACTTCCCACGATATTTAGGCCAAGATGAGTCAACGACAAAGGGAGTCTTTTTTTAGATTTCTCCCTGGTAATTGACTTTAAAGGTCACGTATTAAGGGTAATGATTCTACAAGCCTTTCGATCAGAATAAGCTGCTCTGGGTATCGGGACCCCGGCTCGAACGGGGTGGGGTTGGGGCCGGGTTATTCCTTCACTGTTTAACAATTAAAAGGGCATCGAGGAGAATTCCGAGGCTACTGATTTTCCCGGCAGGAATGTCACTGGCCCCGCACCCCTCAGTCACAGGGAAGTTTCTGGAAAGCAGCCTCAGTAACAGCAGCGCTTTCCGGTACTCAGGGCTGTCTGTCTGTCAGACGGACTCCAGGGTGGAGGGCACGGGGGCTCTAAGACCCGAGCACCCCACTGCTGGGCTCCTGCAGCATTTCCGCCAGCCCCCGCGAGGGTCCTTGCCAGGCCCAGGAGCACGTGAGGCTCCCCTAGCAGGTGCCCAGCGTGGTCAGTCTTGGCCAGGTGGGATGACTCCTGGAGGAGATTTAAAAGTCCTGACGTCCAGGCCACACCCCGGGCCACACCCCAGGCCCTGGGGGCTGGACCCAGGCATTAAGGTTCCAATGAAGAGACTGATCCAGGGACCACCGCAGACCCACTGCACCCGGAGCGCCTGCCCAGGCCGCACCAGGAGCCCCCGGGCCTCTGAGAGCCAGAGGCAGCCTTGCAGGTGCAAGGCCGAGCAGGGCCAGAAGGGACAGGGAAGCACATCACGAAGCCCAGCCCCAGCCCAGGCCTCCCCAACATTGGGTTCTCCATGGCCAAGTTCCTGGCCCCAGGCAGGTCGGGATGTTGCCTTAAGGGGGCCCCTCGAAAACAGCACCGCTGCCTCGGAAAGCGGCCCCCCTCGGCCAGGAGGGCCAGGAGGGTTTACAATGGGCATCGACGCCCAGGAAGCAGAGAGAGGGCGGGCAGGTGGCCCCCTCCTTCCTGGGCTGCAGGTCCCTCGGCTGTGGAGGGACAGCAGAGGGGCTGCCATCAAATTCCCATCCACTGCTGCCAGGCTGGCAGCTGGCGGACATTCCTGCCGGGTCCTCACGGAGGAGTGTGCGCCCAGCTTCCCAGGTGTGGTGGGTCTTTGAGTTTCTCTGTCCTGAAGGGTATTTATATTTTTTTTATTTTTAAAATATATTTTATTGATTTTTTACAGAGAGGAAGGGAGAGAGATAGAGTTAGAAACATCGATGAGAGAGAAACATCAATCAGCTGCCTCCTGCACATCTCCCACTGGGGATGTGCCCACAACCGAGGTACATGCCCTTGACCGGAATCGAACCTGGGACCCTTCAGTCCACAGGCCGACGCTCTATCCACTGAACCAAACTGGTTAGGGCTGTCCTGAAGGGTATTTAGTGGGAGGTTTAAGAAAAGGTCTGCGGCAGGCCACAGCCAGCCAGACATTTTAAATGGAAACCTTTTTCTAAGTGATTTTGAAGTTAATGGAAAACAGCATAATGCTTTCCATTCTAGAAAATGGCTTTTATAAATCACTTTATTTTCCCTCCTTCATAACATTCAGTTTTGAGGATGAAAAAAACGATGCAGGATCAACAAGGTATAATTTACTGTTATTATCCATCTTTAGGAAGCAATTTCTTCCCTAAATATAACAGCATCCTAGCACTTGAAGCTGACAAAACAAGCAGGGGACACCCCAGAGGCCGTGGATCCAAGGTTAGCACCCGCCGAGCCGCTTCTCCGAGTGACTCACACTTGGTGGGGTGCTTGGGAGGAGGAAGGGCAGCGGCAGACGGGGTGCAAGGTGTGGAAGGCAGGGCACTCCAGGCAGCTTCTCTCTTCTGCGTCTGCTTCTCGTGTTTGCCCGGTGACGGCTGCCCACAGTCACTGGGACCTGCCAGGAAAGGGGGCCAGGGCTTGTAAGAATGGCCCTTCCAGCAGCATTCTGGGGTCTTGGATCTGCTCCCCAAGTTCATCCATACCCCCAGCTCCAGGTTCTCACTTCAGTCTCCACTCACTGCAGGGTCTCCTAGATTCAGGAGGCCCCTCCCACTGCAGATATCAGTGTCCCCCCAGAGCCACCGTGCCTGCTGGGGGCCGGCCTGGCTGGCTGTCTTCCTCCTGCCCGCTCAGCTCCAACCACACGGAGAGCTGGGGACATTCAGGACCCGGGGCTGGAGGCCCATCCCAACCTCCCACTGGGCAGGAAGGTGCCTGGTAGGGAGAGGGGACATGGCTCAGGGTGCTTCCACTTGAGAAAATGCTAAAGACACAGCAGTTTACTCCCAAGGGGTCAAAGCTCCCACAAATGCGTGTATGCACACACACACACACGATCCAGGATATCACATAACATGTGTGTGCGCATATGTGTGTATGCCCCCCCCCCCACAGGCACACACAACCTCATTCACACGCACATGTACACACAGCAACACATGAGCACACATGCCTGTACACAGCTCTCTTGCTGATCCCACTGCCCGCCCCGCCCCTTCCTGGAAGCGGAGGGGATCCGGGCCCTCCTCACTACCCAGGCGGCCAGGGACAGGGATCTGGGACAGGGCTCCACCTCCCTGCTCCGCCCACCCTGACGCCCTGACGACCTGCTCCAGAAACCCTGCCAGGAACTAATGGCCCGGAGGCTGCACACACCGAACGGGTTTCTGGGGGCAGGACTAGCCTGGGACTCGCTGGGTGGCATCTTCAGGCACATAGTGCCAGGCAGGGACTGCCAGAACCAGTGGGGTCAGGGCTGCACTGGGGGCTGGGGAAGGGAGAAGGGAGATGGCCCCCAGGGGGCCTGGAAGCTTGCAGGGAGGGGAAGACCTGAGCCAGCCCCCTTGGACCTCCATGCAGCTCAGGGAGGTGAAGGTCAGGCCACATTCTTTGTGGACGCTGGAATTCTGACATCAGATTTTCCATGCTCGGCTTGGGGGCGGGGCCCCGAGCAGCGAGCTGGACGGGCAGAGAGCCCAGGCTCCCCTGTCCCAGGATGCCGGCGGCCAGAGGCCCAAGGCGGGAGGGCTCCACTGGCCTGGCCTGTCCATGCCCCTGGGCCCAGGCTGCCGGAGCTTGGATGTCAGCCATCTGTCCTACAACTTTCTCATCCCAGCTCTGGGCCCTGCTGAGTCACATGGGTGCTGGGTTAGGGACTCTAAAAATAGCCAGCGGCTGGGGCTGGAGTTATTATTAGGCTGGGACAGAGCCCCTCCTCCGGGACACCCCCCCTCTCCAAGCCCCAGGAAGAACAAGGAACTTGGCCGGGGCGGAGGGGCTGTCGGCACCCAACCTGATCACTGAAGCAGATCCCTCCCTCCTGGGGCCCAGGGCTGGAGTCCCTCTGCCTGACTTCCTCCCACCATGCCCCCTTCTTCCTCTGCTTCCCACGGTGCCCGCGGGTGCTCCTGGCCCTGCACGTCAGTGTCCCCGGGAGAACCTGCCATGTGGCTGCGAAATGGAAACGTGGCCCCTCGTTCAAAAATGATTGAGACATTTCAAGATAAGCACGGGCGCCTCTGAGCCTGGTGTCCGGTGCGACTGCCCAGGCCACACCCAGGAAGCCAGCCCTGCACCCTGTCCCCACAGGTCATTTTTGTTACTCAAAGAGAGAAAGCCCAGCCACAGGGCCTGCAGGAGCAGGAGCTGCATCAGGGTGCAGGGGTCCCCAAGCACCCACGCCGGTCTGTTTCCGTGGGGAAAACAACCGCCAGGCCAGCACTTCTCTGGATCATCCGGAGCCATTCCAGCCACTCCCATGACGTCATGGACCTCCGATGGTCCTCAGTGAAGGAGCAAGTGGTTCCCAGATGCAGCTCTTCCAGAACCAGACCCCAATAAAGGTGTGCGCTCTGAGCCCCCAGAAAGGTTGAGCCCAAAACACCTGGGGACACACAGACATGATGTGGCAGATCAGAGGGGCTGGGACACGGGTCGGTCATGGCCAAGAACAAGTCCATCCAGGGTTCTGAGCTGCCATGACGTGGTGTGCTGCTGACACCACATGCTGGTGGCAGCCACGTGCTCACGTCCCACTTGCCTTTACTTGCCAGGAGGCGATGGGCCAGGAAGCCGTCCACCCAGCAGTGACCACTGTGTCCCTGGAGCAGATGACATTTAGGCCTCTGTGGGTGCTCTGGTTGGGGGAGGTTGGGGCTCTGACAAAGGGTCCGCTCCCCATGGGAGGCCACAGGCCAACAGTCAGGCCCAAACTGGAGGAAACCGGTGCTTAGGTGGGAAGATCCCCGGTCTGGGAGCAAGTGACCAGCTGATGGAGGAGCCATCGAGAATCCTGCCTGCTCAGTGAGCCCAGTCCAGTGCAACTGTTTGGTCCTGCACCTGCAAGAGCCCTTCGGAAACCAGAGAGGGACCCTCGACATTGCAAACACCCTGCCCTGCTTGTCAGGAGGAGCTGAAAGAAGCCTCAGTCTTACTGAAGGGCTGTCATCAGGGTGGCATTCTGGGGGACCCAGCTCTGGACACAGGGTCAGGAGAGGCCCAGGATGCAGACTGTGAGGTGGGTGCCGAGTTCATGACCCCTCTGCTGGCCCCTTTCCAGCCTGGGGCTGAGGGGATAAGAATGGGCCCAACCCAGCGGCAACAGCAGGACCTGAGCTGTTGGCCAGGCAGGAGGGCAGGCAGGTGTGGGACCCTTCATGGCTGCCTGGCACTGGGTAGCCCCCTCCCCTCATGCTGGAGCCTGGGATGGGGAGATGGAGGCAGCGTTCAGGGTGCTCATAAGAGGGCCCACATCCTACCCTGCTTGTCAGCAGGAGCTGAAAGAAGCCTGTCTAATTGAAGGGCTGTCATCAGGGGTGGCCTTCTGAGGGACCCAGCTCAGTCTTCAGACATAAACCCCTCGGGGTGACCCTGTGACTCTGGGCCCTTTGGGTCAGCAGCCTGGGTGGGGGCTATCGAGAGCCGGGGCACGTTCCGCCCGTGGTGGGGTAGTTTCACTTCGTCCTCGCCACTGCCAGACACCTCCAGGCAGGCAGTTCGGTGGCAGAGGAATGCGAGGGTGTCCGGCCCCCACGAGGCCTGGGCCCTAGAGGTGGTCGTGGGGGAAGATAGGACCACATGGGCAGGCAGACGAGGATAGCCAGGACAGGGCTGTCCTCACCTGTCCGAGCCCCAGGCCCGTGGTGGGGCCCTGCTGGACACCCTACTCAGCATGTACACGCCCGGCCAGACCGGCTAGCTGCCTGAGGCCTGGGTGCGGGCTCTGCCGGCGGAGGATTCCGGCTGCTTGGCCCGATGGCCAGCTTCTCCATTCCATCACTCCAAGAAATGGCATGTTCCTCAAACTTTTCACTTTACAGCTGTTTTTACTTTTTAAGTCCGTGCCTAAAATAGCCTGGAGCGGGGCCTTCTGGTTTGCTTCTCCGAGGTCAGAAGCGGTTGGCTCTGTACCATCAGCCCGGGCGCTGGGAGGAGGGCAGCTCCGCCAGAAAGCACAGCTTTTATGTAATGCGTCACGATGCTTATATTTTGAAAGTCAAGTCGATGCTAGGCTGGTTCCATCAAGTTACTTTCTTTTCCATGTGCCTGGGAGAAGGCAGCGTGAAGACGCTGAGGTCTCTCTGTGCATTGACCGTTTCTCTCTCAACCTTTTTACCACAACAGTGCAACTCAGCCTGGGGTTGCACCCAGCACACACCAGCGGCCCCACCAGGAACCGGCTGTCCTCAGAACAGTCCTGGGGGCCAATCCACTATGGTGGCCCACTTCACAGATGGGGAAACTGAGGCTGAGAGGTGCAGTGGTTCGGGAAAGGCCTGGAAGCCACCCAGCCTCCGGGGGTGTGTGTGTGTGTGAGGTACCATGCCTTCAGAACCCCAAAGGGGAGGGCAGCAGGTCTTCCCATCAGTCCACAGACTCAGGCTGCCCCTGGGTGACTCCCGTGTGCCCCTCCACCCCCAGGGATCATTTTCCTGAGGGCAGTGTCCTGGGCCAGAGGATTCAGAAGGGAGCCCAGCAGAGTCCGGGGTGCCCCTTAGGACACACCCCAACCTGACCAGCCCTGGAAGAGGGCCCCTGGGCTCTGCAGGTGCAGGCGACAGGTGAGGTGGTCCCTCCGGATAATGGAGAGCAACAGCCCCTAACCGAGCTGGTCACAAGTTAGCACCTAGATGCCAAGGAGCCTGACTCCCCAGGCTGCCTGGGAGCAAGTGACAGCCAAGGTCCAGTTTAAAGCAGGAGGAACAGGTCAGACCCAAGGCCAGCTGGGGGGCTGGGGGCACCTGGGGTCTGTGCAGGCCTGACCAGATGCCCTCATGCCATCAACCACTAGGGGCTGAGAATCTTGCCAGGATGGCCGAGCATCTACAGGCTCTCATAGCTCATGGGGTCCTGGGTCTTGGGCCTGGCCTCCCTCTCCTCCTCACCCCCCACAGCGGGGGCAGGAGGCTGAGGCCCTCTGTCTGCCAGAGGGATTCTGGGACCCTCCCTTCTCTATCCAGCTCCGGTCCTTCCCAACCCATTCAGTGGTGATGGGGCCGACCACACCGAGCCCCTTCCAGGGACCTCGTTTCCCTGAGCGCCAGTGCTCCCTCCCTGCTCTCTCTGCAATGACCATTTCTCTCTCAACCTTTTCACCAGAGCAGAACTCAGCCTGGGACTGCACCCAGCTCACACCAGGGGCCCCACCAGGAACCGGCTGTCCTCAGAACAGTCCTGCGGGCCCAAGCCACTATTGTGGCCCCCTCACAGATGGGAAACCGTCCTCCACATCCAACTGTTTGCTCCCGCATCTGGCAGCGTCATGGCGCTGTGGCCTCCTCGCCTGCGTCCTTGACAAGCAAGGCGGTGAGTTGAGAACGTGCTAGATGGGGGTCAGGGGTGCTGGTTCTGTATCTCCCTTGAAATGTCAGGGACTCCTGTCTGGTTTGTTTCCTGGGTTTTGGCTGGAAAAGGCGGAATCTGCAGTTTCTAAGCAGGCTTTGAGTTTTACATGAATCTTTTCATTAACACAGCTGTTCCACTAAATGGATCCTAGACTCGTTTTAAGGTTGAAAGGTGAGGGTACCAGCTGCTGAGTGAGTAATTGTGCCATCTGCAATTCTGCTGCTAAATTTTGGGCAACTTACGCCTGCCAGCCTACGTCAGCGTCGGCAGAGGGACACTGGTGATTCAAGCAAAGCAAAAACCTAGGGGAAATGGTGCAAGTGAGGTGCCGGCTCCTTCAGCCTTCCTCACACGGCCTCAGGACTGCCAGGTGGGCGAATTGCTCGAGCCCGGCTGGTGTGGCTCAGTGGTTGAGCATCGACCTATGAACCAGGAGGTCGAGGTTTGGTTCCTAGTCAGGGCACGTGCCCGGGTTGTGGCCTTGGTCCCCAGTGTGGGGCATGCAGAAGGCAGCCAATCAATGATTCTCATTCATCGTTGATGTTTCTATCTCTCTCTCCCCCTCCCTCTCTCAGATCAATAAAAAATTGCTAGAAATGGTTTATTCCTAAAAATATGTCACTTAGAAAATTATGATCGGTCATGTTGTGAAGTAAATATTTTACTTGATTCATACTTCAGATAGCAGTTAATTAAATCTATTTGTGGTTTGGAAAAAACAACTGTCATTATTTTTCATTCTCTGGCATATCTTAATTTAGCTTTAAATAGCATTAAAATTGCCATTTCAAACCTGTTCATGTGATCACCTGCCTGAAAAATCCAAGAGAATGTCTAATAAGTCATTAGATGGAGAAAACTAGAAGTAGTAGCTTTCAAATGTTAAATATACATTTAGATTAGTAGCATTTCTATGTATAAACCACACTAGTTTGAATATGTGATTGTAGATGATCCTAATGACAGTACAAAAGATTAAAATACCCAAGAATAATTTAAGAAGTGTGAGTGAGATTTTTTTAAAAGGCAATTGCACTGAATACACAGAAGAATTCTTGCATTCATAAAAAGGCCTGTTTTTGATATTAACATGTTTTAACTTTATAATTGAAGGGATAATAAAAACTTCCTACCAAATAAAAGAATGCTTCATATAATATCAGAATACTCTTAATAGGACTAACAAAATATTTCTGGTTCATTGAAGAGACAAAAAAACCCACACACATAAATACCTACAAGAGGAAAATGAAACAATTGGTTTTTTATTGATGTTTCTTATTAGACTTGACTTTTCCTTAGTCGCGAACCACTGCATTAAGGTGGTGCTCCTGCCTGTCTAAATTAGAATTAAGCTCAAGACATTCCTATTTTTAGGAATTAACCTGTTTTAATAAGGTAGTACCAGCTAGAAATAAGTAAATATTTTAAATAGAAAGATATTTTAAAACACGTCGCCTTTGTAATAAGGTAAGATGCAGTGTCTCCATTTACTCTAAAAGGATGACCCACATCTGGGATGAAGCCGGCATGACATTTGGCCACAAGTATATAGAGCTCAAGTAGTAATTTCATAATTGCCCTCAAATGTATGAAATACCATCTCAGAGGTCATAGCAATCACCAGTTCGTCTTCCCTTTCTGTCTTCTTTTCTTTTCTTTCTCTCTCTTTCTACATTTCTCTCATTCTCTTTCTCTTTCTTCTTTTTCTCAGAAAAGCGAGTTTCAAAATATAGTCAGAGTTGCCTTAGCCTGTACCCAGGACACATTTTCGGACTGGGACCATCCACCGTGAACATGATGAGGTAAATACAGCGGGAAGAGCCAGGTGTCCTGCATGAGTGTGAACCTCCCAGGATCCATGAGGGGCCGGCAGGGCGTGGCTGACTCGTGCGCTGCCACGTCCTCCCCCAGGCCAAGTGCTTCTTCTAGTGGCCGTGAGTGACTCTTGCTCCCTGGCACCAGACTGAGTGCTGCTGCCACTTGTGACCGGCCGAGGCCACCAGCTCCCTGCGGCTCTCAGGCCCTCCCTGCTCCCTGGTGCTCACTTTCAGCGAATGGACGTGATGTTCCTGGTGTTGGGGGAAGGC
>NW_005872107.1:51112-54277 GCF_000147115.1 Myotis lucifugus
CCTTCCTGAGCGGTGGCTGAAACTGCTCTCAGCCGACAGAGAAACTGACCCTCAACTGCCAAAGCCAAGTCTGAAACCCAGCCAGGGCTTCTCTCCAGCCCTTGCAGTACTGGCCACCAGCATCCAGTGACCGCAACGCGCCAGCGTTTCTACCACTTTCCTTAAAACAAAAGGAGACCACACGCTGACAGTACGTTATTAGCGTGGCCCCCCCCCCCCCAAAGCAAACCGTAGCTAGCTGCTCAAACAAATCACTGAAAAACGAATTCTAATAGAGAGAAAGATGTGATGTATATAAGTAGTGAGATTTAAATTTGAACAGGCCACTGCTCAAAAGACCGTAAAAATTTAACAGAAGGGTATCTTCTCATTGAACCATGGCAACTCAGAGAGATCCTTTATCTGAGTTCACTGTTTATTCGTCCGTCCTCTCACTGCCACCGCGTCTCCGCGTGTGCCACACGCACTTCCAGTCTGGTTCTCGCCAACAAGCAAACCCGCTCCACAGCGGCCTCGGAGCGAAGACCCGCGTGTCACAAACTGCTGTTGATGAAGGGCCTACTTGTGGGCTTTTTTTTTGGTTTCTTTAAAAATAGTGCCAGGATATGTTTGAAGTCTCAAAGATTTGAACAATGGACAATGGAGATGACTCTTTATAAAAGCTGATTTCATTAATACAAAGTTGCAAAATAGAAATTACAGCTGAGTTGAGAAGCCTTGGAAAACGTAGGCTGTTGATTGCCAACACGAGCAGCGCTGATTGTCGGAGCAAGAGCTGGCACTTCTAACGTGGGCATCGGGAGAAAATCGCGGCGTTCTCGCTTTCCCTCCGAGGGAGCCCACGAGGCTGGGAGCTTTGGCAGCTGGAAAGGGCGTTGCCAACTCAGACACAGGTTTCCCGCATGGGACTTTCCTGACTTGGTCTTCGTTATTATTTGGGACTCAGTGATTCTGGAACCTGCTTGCCCTTTGAACATGAAGGGTTTGCCCCTGGCTGGGACGTGTCCCTGAGCAGGGGGCATCACCCCAGCAGGCGTCCCGTGAACAGCCCCTGTTCGCCCGAATCCCGGGGCGTGCACCAGTTCCTGCCTGCATAATTTCATGTAAATACATTTGGCCCTGCCAACGTCTGTTTCTGCCAGAGAGGAGTTCACGGCTTCACCCAAAAGACAGGCCCCACATGCTTCCACGTGCACCTGATTGCAGAGGCAACCAAGAGAATCCAAAAATCACTCTAATTTCCTGCACAGTCAGTGGATGGCAGCATTGGGGACGCTGACAGTGCAAGTGGCAGAGGAGTCCAGGGTTCGAGGCTCCAGCCTGACGGGGACCTCAAACCTGTTGGGAACAATTATGGGCTACGTGGGCTACATGGATCTGATTAACTTATGGAGCTGATTAACTATAGGAGCTGAGTAAGGACCAACCCAGAGGAGGAGCTCGGAGGGCCCGTGAGAGCAGAGTGGGAGTCTTTCGGACTGAGCACCAACATGGCGTCCCTCTCCGTTTCTTTAGCTCTTTTAAATTTCAACCCACCTTGTTTTATAGTCTTTACTGCAGAAGTCTTGCACCTATTTGTTACATGTATTCCTACACATTTTAATTTCTATGCTGTAATAAATGGAAATGATTTAATTTTTTGGTCCAAGGTTCATTTTTGATACATAGCAATACAATTAATTTTTGAACTTTGATTTGTATTCCCTGACCTTGTTATATTCACTTATTTAGTAGCATTTTCTGTGGATTACTTAGGATTTTCTTTTTTTTTAAAAAATATTTTTTTATTGATTTCAGAGAGGAAGGGAGAAAGAGAGAGGAGAAAGAGAGAGAAATAGAAACATCAAGGATGAGAGAGAATCATCCATCAGCTGCCTCCTGCACACCCCACACTGGGGATCGAGCCCGCAACCTGGGCATGTGCCCTGACCAGGAATCCAACTGGATTTATAGGTCAACGCTCAACCACTGAGCCACACCGGCCCGGCAGATGCCTTAGGATTTTCTATGCAGATGATCATGTTGCTTGAAACCAAAGGCTGTTTTGGTTCTTTCCAAGCCGCATGCCTTTCATTTCTTCTTCTTACTTGATTGTACAGACAGACCTTTCAGTTCAGTGCTGACTAGACTCGTGAGTGAGCGCTTTGCCTGTCAGCACCCAACGTGCTGTGAGCTGGGAAGCTGTCACAGTGCCGGTTATCAGATTCAGGAAGTCTCCTTTATTTTCAGTTTTCAGAGAGGTTTGTGTTGTCTTTTTGAATCACAAAAAGGATGTTAAATTTTTGTCAAATGCCTTTTCTGAATCAATCGACCTGATCATGCAACGTTGGAAGCATCCTAAGTTACAGCACCAGGGTGTCACCCTCGCGGTGAATGCGAATGTAGCTGTCGGGTGACTGCTCCCCGGGCATTCGACCACATCGGGGGAGTTTTCAGTTGTACCAGAACGCACTTGCATAATGATGCTGGGTTTACAAAAAGGGGACAGGGAGTGATCAGAGGGCCCAGTGCGGACTGAGTATAAACGACACTCGACAGACGTACCATCAGAATAGTCACAGCGTGCTTTATGTGGGGTGACATGATGAGTGACCGCTCCTCCTTGTCCTGCCCTGTGTGCTGCTCTCTAGTTTTCAAACGTTCTCTGATGAGCACGTGACTTTTATAAGGAAATGCCCAGTAAGTGGGCACAACGCCACCTAATCAGCGTGACCCTCACGCGTTTCTTGCCTGTTCTCTTGCTGGAATCTCAGCTTCCTGAGGACACGTACCATCCACCCTGGTGTTCAGAATAGGGCACAGCTCCGAGAGGGTGCTCGAGACTGAATGAATGAGTGACTGGGTGGATGGAAGTTCAAGCTGTACGGTGCTGTTGATGACCAGTGGGCTTGGAGTCTGGCTGGGTTCTGTTCTTGGCTGTGTACCTACTGGCTGTGGAGAGTCGGCCAGCTTTTAAATCCTGAAGCCTCGGTTTTTTTCTCTGTAAAACATACATACCTCCTACGACTGCTGTGAGGACTAGGAGTGGCTATTGTAAAGCACCTCACACATGGGTGGGTCCTGCGAAGTGATACCTATTCCTACGCAGGGCCAGGAAAGGAACCTGCAACCCAGATATATGTGTCCTTGACTGGGAATCAAAACCTGAGACTCTTTGGTGTGTGG
>NW_005872107.1:55061-57312 GCF_000147115.1 Myotis lucifugus
ATGGGAGGAAGGGGGACGGATCCTGGGACCCTGCTCTTGCTCCTGGGTTTGACCACGCCTTTTCAAGGGAGCTCCACGCAGCGGCGAAGAGAAATCCTCACGGATTGGCCCTGTCGAAATTGCTCCGTGAGAAGCGCACATAAGGACGAGGACCCAGGATCAGATCGGATCCCAGGGCTTGGGGTGGGGCTCCAGCAGGAGCAGAAAAAGAGACTGAGTGGGGTGGGCAGGGAGGGGGAGGCCCAAGGGTGCAAATGTCTATGCTCTCCAGGTCAGACCCCATTTCCTGCAGGGAGTGGGGTGTGTCAGCCATATTGAAAGTCAGGGGAGACTGGGTGGGGGGATGGGGGGCTGAATCAAGGGCCAGTGATAACTGTGAGGATGGCCAAGTGGGGGGTGGGTTTGAGAGCCTGGAGGTGGCCTGCTGGGCAAAGACAGGTTGACTTTTAGGAGAAAGTTTACAGCAAGGGGAGTGAAGAAAGGGGTGTAGGGCAGAGGAGGATTTTATAGGATCCGAGCCACTGCAGCACGTGTGTGAGCTGAGGACAGGGCCCAGGAGGCGATGGCAGGACAGAGGAGGTGCAGAGTAGCCGTCAGACGCTGGTGGGCCTGCCGACTCAGCAGGAAGACGTAGGCTATGTAGGCGCAGCCTCAGAGTAATCGAGTCAGTGCGTGTGCGGGCACGCGTGTGCAGGTGTGCATGTTTCTGGCCAAGGAATGCTAGGGTGTGAGGGAGAAACAGCCCGAGGGGAGGGGAGGTGGCAATGCTGCTACTTAGGAAACAGGTTCCCGGTGTTCTCGATGCCCCTACATGTGAGCATTTGGTTTCTACTCAGGGTGTCCTTGGCATGTGCTGACTTTGTAAGGAAGTAAAACAAGAGATGCTGTATTAGTCAGCTCCAGAAGCCGTGATACCAGGGGCAGCCTAAACAACAGAAATGGATCTCTCCGTGTTCTGGAGGCCAGAGGTCAAAGGTCAAGTTCCCACACAGTTTGGTTTCAGGTGAGGGCTCTCTTCCTGGCTTGCAGACCATGCCTTCTCACTGTGTGTTCACATGACCTCTTCTTTGTCTTTTGTTCAGGGGTAGGGAGGAGTGGGGGGCCAGTGAGTGCTCTGGGGTCTCTCCTAAGGACACTAATGCTATTGGAAAAGGGCCTCATCCTTATGACCCCATTTAACCTTAATTGCCTCCTGATAGGCCCCATCGTCATGTATAGCCACACTGGGAGTTGGGGCTTCAATCTAACCTATGAATTTGGGGGGGGGGGGAGGGCACTATTCAGTCTCAAGCCCACATTCACTGAAATTAATTAGACATTGGTTTCTAAGGCAAATAAGTTTTGGTATTTAGGCTGAGTGCCACTGTAAGCAGGGTCCTCAGATGCATTGACAAGGAGAGGTGGTGCCTTCCCTAGTGAGGGAAGGTGGCCCCACAGAGCCTGCCCAGCGGGGTCCCCAGCCTTGGCAGGTGATGTCTGTCTGTCTGCTGTAATAGAACAACACTCACATCTCCTGATGCCATTGGGCACCGCCATTTACTTGGAAGCGGAAGGCTGGCCTTGCTGGAGCCCAGTACCAGGGGCTCTGCTTCTTCTCGGTGACACTCTCCATCCCTAAATTGTGCCCACGTAACCCTGGAGACCACCCTGTCCAGCTGGGCGGCCGGCACACATGGCTCACATGGCTGTGAGCACTGGAATCAGCCCTGTGGGAATGGAGACGAATGTTAGTGTCTCCTAAGGATTCAGCAACTCAATTTGGAAAGCCGGCTGATGATGTTTAAGTATTGATTGCAAATGAATTGATATCGAATAAAGTGTATCATTAACGTTACCTTTGGCAGCAGTTACTTGTTACATTTTGTAAGTGTAGCTGTCAGGACATTGAGCTTTACAGATGTGGGGCCCACTCCTTTCCAGGGGCCGAGCCCCAGCACTGGGACTGGCCCACCTCACCAGCAGGGCACATAGTGCCTCACCCAGCCACTGCTGGCCTCCTGGCACCACCAGGGTCCCAGCTGCACCTTCTGCTGAGCCCCACCCAGGTCAGGCCTTTCCCCCCAACCCCCCACCCCCTCAACCAACCACACCCCTCACCCCCGCATGGCCTCACAGATTCTCTTTCTGAAAGACCTAAAATCCATCTTATCTGCCAAATGGTCCGCCTCCCGGGGGCACGCATAACCCCCCTTGGACTTTTGAAGAAAATACGCCACATCAGTATCTCATTCCATTCCTTTCCCGAAATCTT
>NW_005872107.1:57945-106993 GCF_000147115.1 Myotis lucifugus
CGCGGTGCTGCTGGTCACGGCCAACGTGGGCTCGCTCTTCGACGACGTAAGTGCTTTGGCGGCGCCGGACCCGGCCCTGAGCCCAGGACCCCCGGGACCCGGATCTGAGTCCTGGGATCTAGACCCAGAACCCTGGCCCTCGGACCCTGGGACCCGGACCCGGACACAGCCCTGGGACTCGAGCCCTGAACCCTGTCGGTACCACCCTGCGACCCTGAACCCCAGACCCTAGTGCCCTGAGCTCTGCCTGGAACCCTGGAATCCTAGTCTCCCAGACCAGCGTCCAAACTCCATAGGCTGAGCCCCAACCCCTGAACCCAGGTCCCGGAACCCCAGTCTTCATCCTTGTCCCAGGTCCCCAAACCCTGACCCTAGAACCCTCGTCCAGGAACCTCAAACCCCTAACCTGGCGCCTACCCTGGTCCCAGAATCTTGACCCCAAAACCTTAACTCTGAGCTCTGGTCCCCAAACCGCAGCCCCTGACTTGTGGCCTCTGATTGACGGCTGACCCTCCATGGCCCTGGCCCCTGGCCTAGCCTGTCTGTCTGTCTGTCTGTCTGTCTGTCTCGGACAGCCCCCGGGGTGCCGGCACCTCGCCTTTCCCCGCAACTTAGTGCCTCTCTAGTTCCCAGAAGAGGGGCTGCTTGTGGAAAGCCCTGGCCGGCTTTGCTGCTGCTTTAAGGAGAGAGATGCTGAGAAGCTCTTTGTGCCTAGAAAGGGATGCTGACTGCACAGGCCCTTCACCTTCCAGGGCCTCCCTCCCAGGCCCCAGGCCGCCCCTGGGATGAGGGAGCGAGGCGGGGGCCGCAGCTCGGAGGCCTGCCAGGGCTGACCTAGTTCGGCGTTTCAGCTGTTGGTACTTAAACTGCCAACCCAAATAAAGCAGCGTGCCGCTCCGAAGGGGCGTGCTGGTGTGAGAGAAAAGGGGATGGCACCGGTGGGCCCCTGGCGTCCTCCCCGCCCCTCCCTAGGTGAGCAGTGGGTGCCAGGCCGTAGGTGGTGTGGACCCCGACTCCAGTGTGACTTAGACTCGGGGGGTGGCGGGGGGATGGCTCTTGCCCTTTCCCCGGCAGTAGCGGTGGGCGAGGTGTTTCGGTGAGCTAAGCTGTGTTCTGGGGAGGTTTGATTTTATTAATAAAAGGTAGGCGCTATTTTTGTGTATTTCTCATTTTAACTTCCAGGAGCCCAGGCATTATACTTCCCTGCTGGAGATGAACTGCTTTCCCTCTGACTTTGTCACAGACAACTTTATCTAGTTTCGTGTTTGATAAATTTCTTCAAAAGTGCCCGGTATGGGTGTGTGTCTGTATATTTAGCATTCTATTCTCGGCTTTCCAGTAACATGCCACTGTACCATGGTTTTGCTCAGATGATTCAGATCCGTTAGCTGTGGCTTCAAAGCCTCAGAAATGTCAGGAAAATTAAGCATGGTGGGGCATTTCGGTCTCCGAGAGAAAAGAATTTTGCTGCGCAAACATTCTTCCCTGTAATCTTTGATTCTGACTTCTAGCATTTTTGTTGTGTTTCAAGTGTATACACACACTTCTCTCTGTTGACATTAAAATAGGTAACTTCATTTACTCATGTTTAGCAACATGTTGTCTTTGAATTTTCATTTTCTTAAATGCTATAGGAGTTTTGCATTATGTTTACATCTAGAAGGAACATTTGTTTTTGAAAACAGTGCATAGGTTAATTCTGCAAGATGTCTTTGAATTGAAGGGCTAGTAAAGAGGTATCTGTAACACAGGTTTCTTTTTTAATTTAAATATACGTTTATTGATTCAGAGAGGAGAGGAGAGGGAGAGAGAGATAGAAACATCAATGATGAGAGAGAATCACTGATCAGCTGCCTCCTGCATGCCTCACACCGGGGACCAAGTCAGCAACCCAGGCATGCGCCCTCGACTGGGAACCGAACTGTGACCTCCCAGTTCACAGGTTCACAGGTCGACCACTGAGCCACACCAGCCAGGCTGTAGCACAGGTTTCTTACTGTGTGGAGCAGCCCGAGGGAGGGAGGGAGCGTCCCCAATCAGTGGCAGCAGGGTGGGCATTACATAGTCTCACCCATGTGCCATGTGGTGCTTGTGGAAGAGACGCCTGGACATGAAAGAGGCCAGTTCTTGAAGGAGATTGTGATTCCTTGGTTTATGTAGTAGGTTTCAGGAGATCTGCTTGGTGACACTGTCTTCGCATGACATGTGCCCATATTGACCAACACACTCTAGATCAGCGGTTCTCAACATGTGGGTCGTGACCCCTTTGGTGGTCGAACGATCCTTTCACAGGGGTCGCCTAAGACCATCCTGCATATCAGATATTTACATTACGATTAATAACAGTAGCAACATTACAGTTATGAAGTAGCAACGAAAATAATTTTGTGGTTGGGTCACAACATGAGGAACTGTATTTAACGGGCCAGAAGGTTGAGAACCACTGCTCTAGATGGTGTTGAGGCCTGGGAGGGATTCTTTCTTGACAGTTTCAGCATCTGGGAAACCGAGCTCCATGTTGTGGCCAGAGCATTGCCTCTTCCTGGAGGGCAACGGATTGAGGAGGAAGGTGTCTGAGTTAGAAACACACGTGCCCTGCTGTGAAGGACAGTTTTCCTTTTGTGCACAAGTGCTAGGTGATGTGTTTTTGCTTTTGTGGTTTTATCGTCTTCCCTTGTTACTCCCATCCCCACCCCCAAGAGGTGACCACTGTTAAGGTCTGGGTGTAGACTTTAACCATGTCTTGCCTCTAACATCCTACTCTCATCTCGTCAGCACTCGTGGCTCTGTTATGTCTCCACGGCGGGCCCTCAGGTTGCTCCTTACCCTGTGATGACAGACGAAGGTGTGATAAATACCTACAATACCTTGGTTCTCAAATGTTTGCCTCTTACTTTCTTAAAAATTATGGAGGACCCCAAAGAGTTATTAGTTATGTAGGTTACAACTACCAATATTTACCATATATCAATAGGTAGAAACAGAAAAAAAAGCTGAACCTGAGAAAGTTGTATTAGCTGTGAGGACATCATTGTACCTCAGACACCCCCTGGAAAGCCACCGTTCACTCAGGAGACAGTGGGATGGGAACGGGAAGTCATTGCATTGTATTATTACGAACATGGCCATGACCGGTTAACCACTCACCAAGTCTCCTGGGGCTTCCTTCCGGTGACCTCGCTGCCCTAGCTGTGGCCCTTCCCAAACCTGCATGGCCATCTCCCTGCCTGGGGTTCTAGACATGGCTGGGGGTGCCTGGGGCTTTTCCAGGTTCACAGAGAGCCCTGTGGCTGTTCTGTAACCCCCGTGGGACTCCCACTTGCCTGGAAGGTGGTGGCAGGGCTGCCTACCTAATTGTTTTCCTTGGGGTGGCTGGATTTTGACAAGTGAGGTTTCTTGCTTTAGGCTCTTTACATATTGGTTTGGAGTGAACTGAGAGGGGAAGTTTCACAGCCGAGGTTTCAGAGCTGGTCCCACCCTTACATGGTAAGGCTGTTTCTTGGGAAGGAGACCTAGCCAGGCAGTAGAATTTTGAGAGCACAGCTTGCTTTCGGGTATCTGCCTGTAAGGACTTTGTCCTGCTACTTACTTGGGGCTAAATGTCAGCTTTGAGCTGATTTCCCTTTTTGCTTGGTCAACCCCTGCGCAGCCCTCTACCCAGGGTTTGCAGACCGGTTGTGCAACTGGGCTCTGCTGAGGATCGCTAACGAGGCTGCAGGCCTCTCAGGGCCTTGCAGACAACAGGTGTCTGTGAGCTGCTGCCCTGGGCTGAGCAGGGTGGGCAGCACCTGGGGCACAGTCCCTCTCTTCCCTGCACCATCAGTTTTGTCCTCCTTGCCCTAGTTGTAGCCCCACCCCGAAAACTCCCTGAACGCCACGGCCTCTCCTGCTGCTGTGGGGCTTCCTCATGCTCGCTGCCCTCAGCTTTCTCCCAGCTCTGCCCAGCACAGCAGGCTTGGTGGGGTGACCGGCACCTGTGCCAGAGGGCCTCTGCTTCTTCAAGGACTTCTGTTTGGTGATGGCTTCACTGAGATGGCCGTCACATGCCATACACTTCAGCGTGTCCGTGTCGACCAGTGGTTGACTGTATCCACAGAGTTGTGCATCTCTCACCAGCCAATTTTAGGACATTTCTTGTACCTGAAAAAGAAGCTCAGTAGCCTTAGCTGTCTCCCTCCCCATTCTCTCCATCTCCCTGAACCCCAGCCTCTGGCAACCATCGTCTCCTGTCCATCTCTAGGACATTTCCCACATGGAGTCACTCATGTGGCCTTTTGCATCTGATTTCTTTCCCCAGCGTGTTCTCAGTGCTGGCGTATGTCAGAGCCACATTCCTGTTCAGGAGGAGCGCTCATCTCCTCTTGGACACACCAGTCTGTTATTTCCCATCCATGATGGGCACCTGGCCTGCTCCACCTTGGCCATTAGCAATAGTGCTGCCATGAGCATTTGTGCCCAGGTTTTTGCATGGACGTGCGTTTTCTTTCTCCTGGACATGTGCCTGGAGGGGGCTGCGGCTGCTTGCTGACTCCTTGTGGAGCCTGTCGAGGAGCTGCTCGCTGTTTCCAGGGCGCCGCCCCACGGTGCCGCTCACCTGCCTAGTCCCAGAGCTGCAGTTGCTCCACATCCTGCCAGCACTCCTAATTATGCCCTTTTTCAGAGACTCCTTCCCTGGCTGCTTGGACACCCATCATTTGGCTCTTGTTCTCACCCCCACCTCCCAGCATTGCCCCTTTTTTCCAGCCTTACTCACCTCCTGGGAGCTCAGCTAGACTCAGGCCTCTCTATGTGGACACCCAGGAGGTAGGGAGAGGACCCAGATCCTGAGCCCAGCATACAGTGCTGTCGCCTGGGGCAGCCCAGTGCACAGGCCAGGGCCTAGTCTTCCAAGAGATGGGGGAAGCAGCAGTCCTTGTCCACGCAGCCCGAAGCAGGCTCTGGTGTGCCGGGCAGGCGGGGGCTGACCGGCGGCCTCCTCACAGTCTCCCCTGCTCTCCCGGGCCCTGGTCCCATGGGGGTGGCCTGTGGCATTACTGCTTGTGACCTAAGATCTGAGTGTACTTTCTGTTTGCCCAAGTTTGGGACTCTGTTTGTAGATGGGGTCCCACCCATCCCCACGGTGGTAGGATCAGATATACGGTGATCCCAAGTTCGGTACAGTTATGGGCTGCTTTCTCTGCTGCACACCTCACCCTCCACAGCACCGTACCATGCCTGCCTTAGATGTGGTTCTCATTGGAAGTCAACATGGCGAAGGTCTGTGTGCAGCCACACTCGCCTCCTGGTCCTCCTGCCCAACGTCCTGGATCTCACAGGCGGAGCTCTGAGCTGTCGGCCAGCCTCTGAGAGCTCACACTGTCATCTGTGGGGTTTCCTGTTTTTATCGGCTCTCCAGTCACTGAGGGAGGGTTTAGATCACTGGGTGGGGGAGGCACTTCTTCGATGTAAAGTATTAAATATTTTTCTTGTTTGAATCCAGTGAAGTGAGCACTGCAGGTCGGCCTGCTGGACAGCCCTGGAGGACAGGGACATGTCTACTGCCTCTCAGCCTGGGATCTGGCAGGGCGCCCTGAGAAAGGTCTCTCCACTTGAGTTTGGGGCTTGCATGCCCACATGGCACACACCATCAGCGTGGGGCCTGCATGTCCTTCCTGGAGCTGGGGAGGAGGGGCCCCGCAGCCCTGGGGTCTGTCTCCGGTGGGCGATGGCCGGGTTTCGGGGAGAGAGGCCTGTTCTAGGGTGACTCAGAAGTACAGGAATCAGACCAGGCCTGCCTCCAGCGGATTGACCCTTAGAGCCCACTGACCAGAAGGGGAGATGATGGGAGGTCAGTGCTGCCTGGGAGGAGGTGTCAGGGCCCCACAAGGGACTACAGGGTGATGGCTTAAAAAAACACTTTATTGTTGAAAGCATTACATATGTCCCCTTTCCCCACATTGATCCGTTATAGCCTGCCCTCGCCCCCTGCCCCAGGCCTTCACCACCCTACTGTCTATGTCCATGGTGAAGCATATATGCATACAAGTTCTTTGGTTGATCTCTTCCCATGGTGGTAGCTTTTTAAATGTTGACTACCTCAGTGTCTGCCTGGGTGGGCTGATGGCAAGGTCTCCTGTTGGGAGGTGGGCTTGGTCCAGGATGGGGTCTAGTAGCGGGGGTCAGCGCAGGGCCTGGTGGCTAATCAGAAAGGCAGCAGAAGGTCTGAGCAGCATCTCGGTCACCCACCTGCACTGCTTTATAAAGTTTAAAATTTGGTTTGGGAGATGAAAACGGCACTGAAGCAGAGTGTCCACTGGGAGGGGATGCACGGGAGGGGCCCACAGCTCCATCCATCACAGGGAGGAGGCGAGCAGACCGTGCAGGGTGGAGTGGCACTGTCCCATCCTGACCTCACTTTGTGTGGGGTGTGCATGTGACCAGGGATGATGTGGGAAGTGGCTCAGGTCCCCAGATGTCAGTCAGGATTGGGAGGATCTGGAGTAGGCTGGGGTGTGAGTGACAGGTCCTACACCAAAGCTGGTCTGGGTGCTGCACAGACTGGAGTTTCCTAGGCTGACAAGGTGCCCTAGCTGTCAGGGAAGCACACTGGTGCCTCCCACGCTGGAGGGAAATGCTGCCTCCGGTTCTGGTTTTCCCTTCAGTGAGTAAGAAGAAGTTCCCCTCCTCTCCAGGAGCAGGGCCTTGGGGTCAGCCTCTCATTGGTGGGCTATTGTGATCCTGGGCTTGTCTTCTTGGGCCATCAAGGTCCCGATGAGGGGTTGGGGATGCCACCCAAGCTATAAAGTGCAGTCCCCTCCCCGTCTGAGCAGAATGCCCTGTGGTTGGGGTGGCTCGCCCTGCTCTGCCGTGGCACCAAGAAGCCTATGCTGAACCTGCCCCTTCTTCCATCTGCACCCTGGCCCTGGTTACTTCCTGCCCACCGGGTCTTCCCGGCTCATCTTGCTCTGGCCCGGGAGCATGGGAACTGGTGTCTGGGGCTGTGTCTTGGAGGTCTAGCCCTGGCTTTGGTTTCCAGGTTCACTGGTGTGGGCTCGGACAAGCCTCCTTCCTGCCCTACCTCTCAGGGCCTCTGAATGGCCAGCAGTTATTCTGGGAACCGAAGGGGATTTAAAAGCAGAAGGCATGGCTTGGGCCCAGGTCTTGGTGGAGGGGAAATCCGCTCGAATGCCCTGTGGGAGGCCACACTCCAGTGTCTGTGAGGACATGCAGTGGCACAGGGAAGTGTGGAGGTCTCTGCCTTTCATCACATGTGACTGTGGGCATGTGATTTAACCTCTTTCTGCCCATGTGTGTGTCAGGAAGGTAGGAATGAAACCCGGCATGGTGGCTGCGGCAGGTACAGGAGGGAACGGAAGCCCTGACAGGTGTGTGGCATTGGTGTTGTCACGTGTCCCTGGGTGCCTCCTTGGCAGGTCTCTGTCCTCTCCTTCCTGGCAAGGGCCTCCTGTGTCCAGGGCTGAGCAGTGCTCAGGCTGCCTGGTTGATCCACCAGCTGTCCCTGATTGTGCCAAAGGGACGGCCTTGTCGTGCCCCACCCGGCACCTGTAGCGATGCTGGATGGTCCTCTGTTGCCTGGACAGGACGTGCTCCTCCTTCCCCGAGGAGCCCCTTTGCCCTCCTGCCACCAGCTCTGTGCAGCAGTTCCCTGCCCCACCCTGAATTGGGTCCAGGTTTGTGTTTTGGTCCGTTCAGTCTTCCCTGTTGATATCGATCTCATCACATGACATTTCACTCAGGTGTGCTGGCCTCTGACCTGCAGTGGCAGGGGCGGGATTCTCGGGGTTCTATGTAGATGGTTGTGGGGGCAGAGTGGACACAGCTCTGGGGGATCAAAAGAGCTGCGAGGCCGCTGGGTTCCTGGACCCTGCTGTGTTCAGGCCCACCAACGCCCCTGTCAGAGCGTGGGTGGGGCTGGGCAGTCAGTCCTCCAGGCAGTTGGGAAAGGCTGGATCCTCTGGTGGTATTAGTCCTTAGGAGCAGGCAGTGGCAGGCAGGGCTCCCTGGAAGGGACATGGCTGTCCATACCCTCCCCTCCCACTGCCCATGGACTGGGTGGACACCGGCCCAGATTGGGGCAGAGAGCGCCTCGTGCAGGTGAATTCTCTGCTCCCAGACTCTGGGTGTGATGGACCATTCAGAGGGCTGTCCCCACCCTCTCTGACTGCCTCCCAAGCATCTCTGATAGTCCTGCTTCCTGGGGGGTTTTGTTCCATGGTGCACCCACCTGGTCATCAAATGCCCTCTTGGGTGGAGAATATCTGTGAATTGGCAGCCGTGTTCCTGAACTTGCATGGACGAGAGGTTCAGCCCTGCAGGGCAGAGGGTCTGTCCCTTCCTGATAGGCACGTGGCTCTCCTGGTCTGGGCTCATCACCTAGTGAGCACAGTGCCATCACAGGACAATGGGGGCAGGTGTCAGATCCGATGTTTCCAGCTACTTCTTATTAGAAGAACAAGAGGAAACACTACTTGGGTCCTCTTTCTCCATTTAGGGAAAACCTTTTCCCTCTTGTGACTGGAGGTGATGGGCACTCAGGCTCTGAGGCATGCTCGCTAGCTGCATCAGTGGGCACTGGCTTTATCCAGGTCAGCAAATGTTTACCCAGCACCTGAGTGCCGGGCATCCTCTGCATTTGCTGTGTTGTAATTTGGGATGATTTGGAACTTCCTTTCAGACAGATTCATTTTGTTAAGAATGACATCTGTCCAAGTCACAAATTTGTGGGGACATATGTTTTGCTTTTCTTTTCTCCTTTACTGTTACGGTTTTCAGATCTGTTGCAACTTCCTGTTTTCGCTGTACCGCTGTCACTACCCTCGCCCTGCATCCAGGCAGCACATACTGTGCAGAATCCAGGTGAGAGGTGGGCGGCTGCGCTGTATGCGGGGACTGGAGGGTCGTGGTTATTAATGCTGCAAACAGAATCTGGGTGAGCAGTGGAGACTGACCAACCAGGAAACAAAAGTAACACCCCGGTGGCCAATTTGATGACTCCAAGACTGTCACCAGGGCCAGGTAGAGTCTCATCTAATTTTCTGAACCCTCAGGGCTCTGTCCTTACATACATGGCCCAGGGGCACTTGATGTTTTTAGAGGGGGAGTTCTTAGGGCAGGAGGTCTGGGCTCCATGTAGGTCAGCCTGGGGTCCTCCCATTTTCAGCCTCCAGGTTTCGGGTGGTTCTGCTGTGCTGCCCAGGTTCAAGTTTGACTGAGTTTGCAGGTGTGTGAGTGACGGGGTCTAGGAGAGCTAATTTTTAGGGATTATTAATGGCTGGTCCCAGCCCTGGCCGGTGGATCAGTGGTTAGAGTGTCAGTCTGTGCACCAAAGGGTCTCAGGTTGGATTCCAGGTCAATGGCAAAATGGCACGTACCTGGGTTGTGAATTCGCTCCCTGCCCCCAATAGGGGCATGTGCGGGAGGCAACCAGTCGATGTGTCTCTCTCACATCAATGTTTTTATTTCTCTCTCTCCCCCGGTCTCCTGCCCTTCCACTCTCTCTGAAAAGCAATGGAAAAAGTATCCTCATGTGAAGATTAAAAAATAAATAAAAATAAATTTTAAAAAATAGCTGGTCCCAGTGGCCTTTCATTCACTCATATTTAGTGAGCTCCTCCTTGGAGTTGGGCCCCCTTCCAGGGGCTGGAGGTGCAGCAGGGGGCACCCCTGAGGCCCCCCGGTAGTGGTGATCCCATCAGCACACTGCCTCTGTGGGCATCCTCTGAACTGGCTGGGCAGAGGGGCCTAGTGCTGGGAGCAGCCCATGGGCCCCTTGGGGGAGGCCCCCAAAGCCCCTGTGTGCTGCCTTCCCTGCTTCACCGCCTCCCCCCCCCCAATTTTCTACACTTACCCCATCAGTCCTAATCTAAGACAGGAGCGGTCTATGGGGTAAAGTCTGGAGAGCAGGTGATGTCACGGAGCATGAGGTGACAGAGAAGGTCAGGAGAGGTGAGGACTGGAGGGGGCCTGAGAGGGCGTCCTGGGAGTCTGGGAGGGCTGCTTCAAGAAGGGCTTGCTGTGCGTGAGAGGAGTGGGGCCCCAGGCATATCCAGGAGCCAGCAGGCTGAGCCATGGTTTGACTGCACAGAGTTGAGATGCCTGGCATGTTGTCAGGACTGTCGCCCTCTGAGGCAGGGGTTCCGCTCTTCTCGTCTAATAGGGATGAGGCACAGCCCACCGTTAGGACAGAGGGGGCCTTGCACGGGGCAGCCTGGCTCAGGGCTTGCGCTCTGGTCCCTGGGTTGTCCCAGTTGCCAAGCACAGCAGGAGATGGACTTTAGGGTGCTTAGGATGCAAGAAATGCCCTGGGTGTGGAGACCACAGGTGGCCTCCTGGGGCAAGTGGCCAGGGTTGGGGCGAAGGCTTCGGAGCATGGGAGCTACCCCGGGGAAGTAAGGAAGGGGTGCCCATTGGGGCCACTTCGGGGCCGAAGCAGAGGCTTGAAACAGGGAGCGGGCCTGCGTGGGAAGTACAGGGCTGGCGGGGTGGTGAGTGAAGGAAGCTGCAGGCTGAGAGGCAGCGTGCGTCTGATTGGTTCGAGCCCCAGTTTCTTTTGTGCACTGGGGACTGCAGCTGATGACCCCACTTCTGGGAAGACATGGTTAGAGCCAGTGCCTCTGCCTTGGCCCCGCTGTTGTCCTCCCCAGGGCGGGGCCTTCAGTGTGGACGTCAGCTCCTCCTGCATGCACTCGGGCCAGCCGAGCTGCCTGTGCTCTATCGGTATTTTGAAAGCTCCTGATAAGTGAGTCAGTCCGGAAAGGGAAGAAGGGGGGCTCAGGCTAGGCCAGAGGGTGAGGAGCTCAGAGCAACTCAGGGCAGTGCAGCCCGGGAGCATCAGTGTCCTTGGAGGGAGGGGTCCATCCAAGGCGAGGCACACAGGAGTGGCCCTCAAGGATGGGGTCCGCTGTGGGCTGCCTCCTGAGGAACCACGGACGACAAACACGAAAGCACCAACACATGTACTTTCCATTTCTATCATTTAATGTAATAAATTCCACATGGGGAGAAAGTTAAAAATGTATCCCAGTTTCTAGGAGAAAATTGATGTCTGTGACCCTAACCTTGCTAATTTTAGTTTTCTATAATGAGAAAGGCCTGTAGAGTTACTCAAAAAGCCCGAAACTCCTTGTCTATATTCCGTATGGCATTCAAACTGTTTTCAGCAGAGCCAGCGGGCAGACCTTGACTGTCTTCAGTGCTTGTGGCAACTGCTGCATCAGGAACCTGTACTGTGGGTGAAGGACAAAGTTTTATCTTGTAAGAGACTAAACAGGCACTTCCCTACTGGAATTTAACTTGACTCCAGCCGGGTGTTGCTTTTTACAGAGAAAGTCCAGATCCCAAGCTGAGTGGTGTTAACTGGCACCCTGAGGTTTACCTGGTATTCTGGCTGCTTTGGAGTTCACCCACTGAGTGAACATGCCAAATGCCTTCACGGACACCGATGGGCAGTGAGAGGGCATCCCCTTTCTTACTGTCACAGTGCTGAGCACCGAGCCTTCCACTCGCCTTCTCCTGGCCAATCCCTGGGTGCCTGCCCAGTGTGCCCAGACAGGGTTACGTATGTGTGGGTGTATTTGTGCACACTTCATACGATGTCCATACATGGCCATCACACATGTATACACTCACACCTGCTAGTCCACATCTCAACAACTTTTGGTGTCACCAGTCCTTTGGACCACTCAGGAGGCTGTAACATGCATCTTTTATCCTGGGGTTTGCTTTTCCCCGGTTACTTGTAGAATCATTTTGAAACTTTTTCTTTGGGTTTTCAAGGATCTTTATTTTATATTGTGCAGCTTTTACAGATCTTGTATCTAATTAGTGATAGAGTTATTTTGATAAGGAATGCCCGGATTATGGGCTCGATCTCCAGTGTGGGGTATGCAGGAGGCAGCCGATCAATGATTCTCTCTCATCCTTGATGTTTCTCTCTTTCTCCCTTCCTCTCAGTGGGGCCTTGACTTATGAGTTTAATTCGTTCCGTGACGGAGCTCGTAACTCAAATTACTCGTATGTCAAATCAAAAAGTGAACGAGTGAGACACGTGATGCTGGGCTGATGTGGCGTTCACTGTGACGTTCGCTGCGCCAACTAGCGGTAGGGTATCTGAAGCTGGCTCGTAACCCGAATTTTAGCTCGCAACTCAAAGCAAAAAATCGGGCTCATATCTCGAAAAACTTGTTAGTTGGGACACTTGTAAGTCAAGGCCCCACTGTATGTGTGTGTGTGTGTGTGTGTGTGTGTGTGTATATATATATATATATATTCCAGTTGGCCACCATTGTTCATAGTATTCCCTTGTAATCCTTTTAATTTCTATAAGGTTGATAGTAATGCTCTCTCTTTTAGTCCCAATTTCAGTAAGTTGAGTCTTCTGTTTTTAGTCAGTCTAGCTAAAGGTTTGTCAATTTTGTTCATCTTTTCCAAGGACTAACTTTTGTTTCATTGATTTTTCTCTGTTGTTTTTCAAGTCTTTGTGGTGGCTGCATTTAAGTGAAATCAGACAGGAGGCGTTATTGACAGTCCCATTGCTGCTGTAACTGCTGGTGAGAGAACTTCGTTCTCTGCCTTTCGCCTTGCTTTTCCTTGTTTTGGTCGATACTGAGCCTTTCTCCCACTTGTTTCTCAGTGGAGCTGCATTTCTGGGGCAGGCCAATGTGGCTGCTCTTCTCCTCGGTCCCTGAGGTGTAAACAGTGGCCTATGGCCCTGATTTTGGGTCCCCTTTCCTGCACGATTAAGCTTTGGGCACCACTGAGGTCCCCTCACTGCAGATCTGTCAATTTTGTTGCTTGAATAAATGCTAAGCCGGCAGTAGCCAGCTTCCAGCCAAATGGTCCTCTGAGTGCTCTGCTGTTTCTGAGCACAGGCCGGCAGCTCCAAGAATCTGCAGGGACCTGGCCAGCAGCGCCCCGGAGCCTGTGGTGCCCGCCACAGACTCCACTCGCTGAAGCGGCTGTCTCCTCCCTGACCTCCTGTAACTGACAGTAGGAGGAGCAGCAAGTACCTGGATTAGTCTCAGGAGTGGAGCAGGGAAGGAATGCCCTGTAACAACTTCCACTGAGCCACCTTCTGAAGGCTGCCAGGTCGTCTGCTTTGCAGGTCGGCCCTGGATTACCCCACACAGCATGAGCTCAGCTCACCTGTCTGATTCCAGAGACCACCCATCAGTCGGTTCTGTACCTCGAGGTGTGGACACTTCCTGACTTCGGGGTAGTTTGCCTAAAGCCCTTGTCCTGTGCACATGGGGTGTGCACTGTGGTGCTGCTCCCCTCAAGGGTGTGGCACACGCTTCCAGGGAGTGACAAGCTCCTTACTTAACCAGGGAGAGCTGGGGTTGAGCCCTGCCCCCGAGAGTTTGTGGTTGGGCCGGGAGGATAATGGCAGGGTTATTTTATAGCCGTATCCTAGCTCTTGGTCTGCTGCAGGCCTCTAGTTACGGTAGACAGAACAACTCTTGCTAGTTTAAGCAGAAAAGGAAGTTTTGAAAACAGGTGGCTCCTAGGAAGGGCTAACAGTCAGGCTTGGAGGGCCCAGGAAGGGGTGGCTGAGTCCGTCTCGCCTCTGGGGCCCTGCTGCTGCTGTTGGGCAGAGGACCCGCCTGGCGGCTGCTGACAACTATACCCCTTTGCCCACCCCTGCCCTTGCTGAGATGGGTGCCCAATGGCTTCCGGGTCAGGGCTGGAGCCCAGGGAACTTGGAGTGACAGAATGATGGTGACACGGGTCCTGCTCTCAGAGGAGCATGCTGGGAGGACCCGAGCCGCCTTCCACCAGACCACCACCAGGGCCTGTCATTGGGGTGTCGGTGCCTCCACCCTGCTGAGTTGTAGGTCCTTGAAGCCCCCAATTGTAAATTCCGGTTACTATACACGACGATAATACTTTTGCTTAAAATAAATTTTGCCAACAGCTTATATTGGCAGTGAAAACAGAAACTTGAGGCCAAAATGTAAGAAAATTAGAGCGTGAAAACTCATTTTTGTGGCTTCTGTCTGATTAGGTGTTCTCTGCCCTAGCTGAGCCTAGGAGCGCATCATCTGTGCAGTGTCAGGGCGCAATCCATGCCTGCAGCTCACCTGCCTCCTCGACCCCAGGTGTTTGGCATTGGTTTGTGAAGGAATACAGTGTGTTTGTACATCCTTGAGATTTTTCAAAGTGGCATTTGCTAGAATTTTTATAGCTTTAAGAAAGAGACCAAATGAGCATGTGCGTATGTTTGTGCATTAGTTTGTAGATTTAACATATTTTTATTGTTTTAATTCAAACACCCACCTTCCATTTATCGCTCTTTAGTATACATTGGTCTTTAAAATATATAAAGTCGTAGTCTGTGAGTTGCATTTCAGGGTAATAAAGGACCCAGAGCAAAATGTTGATTTAGAACAGCGGTTCTCAACCTGTGGGTCGCGACCCCTTTGGTGGTTGAACAACCCTTTCCCAGGGGTCGCCTAAGACCATCCTGCATATCAGATATTTACATTACGATTCATAACAGTAGCAACATTACAGTTATGAAGTAGCAACGAAAATAATTTTATGGTTGGGTCACAACATGAGGAACTGTATTTAAAGGGCCAGAAGGTTGAGAACCACTGATTTAGAAGAAGGTGCGCTGAGGACCTGTATCTTCTCTGCACCTGCGCCACAGAAAGGAGTGGGTAGCTGCCGGCCTCGCAGGGATCATTGCTTCTGGCTCAGGCCCAGTGTGGGGACTATCGCCAAGGGGCAAGCTCTGCACTTTCTGCCCCGACTGTTGCCCCGAGGAAGGAAGCACGCAGGCCACCAGCTCCTGGGCCTCAGTGCGGAGTTCCACAGGGTCTTCCTAAGAGCCCTCTAGCAAGAGCAGAGGCCACCCCTTAGGACCCCACTCTTTTCTTGTTTCTGGGCTCTTCCCAGAGGCTGCCACAGTGCATGGCACCCATGCCCACCTCCCCTGCTGCCCCACACTGTGTCTTCTGTGCCCTCCTGTTTGCACAACAGGAGACCTTTCCTAGATGGTCCCACCTGACTCTTCCCAACCATCCACAGCGAGGGGCCCAGGATGACCATACTGGCTTAGCTATATGGAAGCCCTGCTGTGCCTGTGGGGATCCTATGCCCATCCTAGAACCAGATGTGGGCCCAGAGGACAGTCCACTCCTCACCCTTGAAGAAAAGGGCTGCCGGCGACACCCACTGGCAAGGGGGGTATGAGGGCCACTCCCCCATGAGCTGGTCCCCACCCAGACTGCTCCCCAAGCTCCTGCCTCTATTTCTCCCAGTCACACCTGAGCTCTTGTCCAAACAGCATCCCTCTGCTCTGTTTTCTGCTACCCACTCCTCGGCTTATGAGCCCCTCAATGTCCTGGCTGGTGGTATGTCTGAAGGGGAGGGTCCTTTCTGGGGTTCCCACCCAGTGGCCCCCAACAGGGAACCCTAGGGATTCTCATTTCTGTCTGGCACTCCCAAGCCCACTGTCCTGCCCTGCTGCTCAGTCTGGGCTAACCTCGTCTTCACACACATGCTGCCCTCTGCCCATTGAGAGCAAAGTAGAACCTTCTGGAAAGCTTTTAAAGAAGCAGTTGTCAGACCTGAACAACACGCTGTGTTGAGGTTGTTTGTGTGTTGTAAGTATGTAGTGTCGGCTGCACTGAGCTGGGGCCCTTTCAAGTGGGGATCCCGGCATCCCAGTCTCCTGAGCTGACACTGGGGGACACAGCAAACACAGGACTGGTTCCAGAGTCACAGCCCTGTGGGGTTGGAGGGCTGCTGGGAGGCCGTGCCAGGTGAGGACCTGGGGAAACCTCCCCACCAGGCAGAGGGGCTGAGAAAAGGGAGGGCAGGTGTGGGACAGACAGGGTCAGGATGGAGGGTGTGGGCCCTGCGCGCTTGCAGGGCAGGGCCAGCTTTGGGTTAAGCCTGAGTGTGTAGGCAGCTCATTCAGGTGGTCACGAGAGGAAGCACCTGTCCCTGCACAGCCTGGTGTAGGGAAGGGGATTCTGGAAGGTGGGGTCTCTGTGGCCCTACTGGGACTGAGGGGTTCTTGTCCTTGGGGCTGGGGCTCTGGCTGGGTTTGGGGAGCATGGTGCTTCTAGGACACCGGACCATGAGGAGGGAGTGCAAAGGGCCACCTGATGTTTGTCCTCATTTATATATACTTTTTCTACCTAAAGCATTAGCCAGACCCCCACTTTGGGGTCAAAGTGTAGATGGGTAACGGATGGTAATAGTCTGAATTGAGGAGTAGGCAGGCCTGGAAAGCAACTTGATGTTTTGTTCAGAATCGGCTGTGAGGCCATAGGGCCCTGAACAGCCAGACCTGGCACCTGAGAGCTGGCCAAGCGACACACGTGGCTCCCGGGTCTCCTCGCCACCCCACTGCACCCTGCACAGCCCATGCCCTGGCGAGACGGCGGTGGGAGCTGGCCTGCAACAGCCAGTGGAGTGGCAGTCCTGCGTGTGCCGGGGCGCCCTTCCACGGTAACCAGATGTCTCAGAGCTGAGCGTGGGCCCATATTTACATCAGGGACGCTGGACAGGAGCATATTCATGTTCACAAGTTTACCAAAATGCTGAGACTGTGTTTCAGTAAGTGAACGCAGAGCATACGCAGGGCAGGAAAAGCCATGGTAATACATGGGAGATACCAGTGTGTCTGAAAGACCTTAATTATGGGCTCCTGTGCTGAATAACTAAAAGCTGAAGGAGCTGTCTCTCAGGACTGCTATTGAAAAATGAAGAGTGCGCCGAAACCAGTTTGGCTCAGTGGATAGAGCGTCGGCCTGTGGACTGAAGGGTCCCAGGTTCGATTCCGGTCAAGGGCATGTACCTTGGTTGCGGGCATATCCCCAGTAGGAGATGTGCAGGAGGCAGCTGATTGATGTTTCTCTCTCATCGATGTTTCTGACTCTCTATCTCTCTCCCTTCCTCTCTGTAAAAAATCAATAAAATATATTAAAAAAAGAAAAGAAAAAAAAAGAAAAATGAAGAGTGCGTGGGCGTCCCACAGAGAAGCTAAGCCCAAAAGGGAGAAGGAAGGAAGGACAGGGACCTGGAATGTCCCCGCCATGGCTGTGCTGGTTTTCACTGGGCTGGCTGGCTGGGCTAAGTGGGAGGGCTTCTGTAACTGGTACCCGATGACTCAGTTGTCAAGGAGGTGTGTCCAGTGGATGGTGGCCACATCCCACTCTGCCAAGCAAAATTCAGTTTGGAGACACTTATTTGTTCAACTATGTCAAATAATTTTGAAAAAATTAACAAAATGGATACTTTTCTAGCAAAATGTACATGCTCACACTTACCCTAGAGGAGAGGAAAAAGTTGAATTGGCCCATTATTAGAGAAAAATGATTGATGGACCTAAAGCCACTGCCGCCCAAAAGCTCCAGGTATAGCTTTCAACAGTGGGTACTCCCAGCTGTCGAGGACACCCACCTCCTTCTACTTACATGACCCCAGCGCAAGAGAGACTATGGGCACTTAGATGCCAGGCCTGGCCCGTAAGGCAGCACCACAGTGACAGCTGCCGAGTGGTCTCACTCTGCCTGTAGGCGGAACCATCCCAGAGGCTCCAGGAGCAAATGGCGGGGATGGGGTGTGTTTGTGTTAGACCGGAAGCATGCCTTGTGTTGGAAAGATGGTAATGGAAGTCAGCATATTCACCAGTCAACAATTGAGCAACAGGAAAACCTCTTATTGGCTCATCTCTGTAGATGCTGAAAATATATTTGATAAAATTCAACATCTCTTGATTAAAAAATGACTACTCTTAATAAGATTGAAACAGGTATATTTTTCTTAACATGATTTTAAAACATGGAGATCAGACATTTCTTTTAGAGTCGGGGTTAAGACAGATAGATACCTGGTATAACCATGATTATTTAGTATAGTTCTAGGAGCTCTAACTAGTGCACCTAATAATTAAACATGAGAAAGAAGACTAAAATATTGGAATGTTAAAATGGAGAATCGAAGCTGTTTTAATATTTGCAAGTCATATTGCATATTTACACATTTACATAGTTGCAAATCATAATTACAAATATTGTTATGTACCTGGAGCATACATATTTACAAATCATATTTACACATATGATTATGCATCTGAACAACTCAGGAGAATGCCTAGAATTTAGTAATGAAGTTCATACATAGCAGTCAGTAGCATTGTTATCCTTCTGAACAGAAGAAACCCCTTTGTGATCATCAGATACACAGGCATGTACTTGGGAAACACGATCTATATGAAGGCAGATGAGCCCAGTGAAAAGTTGAAGAGAGGACGGATGGATGAAGGCACAGGCAGCTTATGCAGAATTAGTAACTTTTGGGGGTAGGTGCTCAATAAATGGCATTTATTTTTAATTCAGGCGATTACTGTCCAACTTACCCAGATTGTCACTCAGATTCTGCTTGTCATTTTACTGAAATCTCTTAGTGTGTGTGTATTGATTTGGGCTTTACGTTTTTTGAAGACAGAGTCTGTTATGGCATCTAAAGTTTTCATGATTAGAATAATTTTGTGTAATGTGTGGTATAATTCAGGTTGGTGAGAATAGCCCTCTGAATTAAAAAAAAATTTTAAAAACCTGATTACATCATTCCTGGTGGGAATGCAGACTGGTGCAGCCACTATGGAAGACAGTATGGAGTTTCCTCAAAAAACTGGAAATGGAACTCCCATTTGACCCTGTGATCCCACTTCTAGGAATTTATCCCAAGAAACCAGAAACACCAATCAGAAAGGATATATGCACCTATATGTTCATAGCAGCACAATTCACCATAGCTAAGATCTGGAAACAGCCTAAATGCCCATCAGTAGATGAATGGATTAGAAAACTGTGGTACATCTACATGATGGAATACTATGCTGCTGTAAGAAAGAAGGAACTCTTACCATTTGCAACAGCATGGATGGAGCTGGAGAGCATTATGCTAAGTGAAATAAGCCAGTCAATGAAGGAAAAATACCACATGATCTCACTCATTCATGGATAATAGAGACCATTATAAACTTTTGAACAATAATAGATTCAGAGGCAGAGCTGCCTCACACAGATTGTCAAACTGCAGCGGGAAGGCCGGGGAGGGTTGGGGGGCAGGAGGGAGGGGGTTAAGAGATCAACTGAAGGGCTTGTATGCATGCATATGAGCATAACCAATGGACATAAGACGCTGGGGGGTAGGGGAAGCCGGGGTATTGTCAAGGGCGGGGGGGAAAAAAGGACATATATGTAATACCCTTTGTAATGCTTTAAGCAATAAAAAAAAAATTAAAAAAAAACCAAAAAAAAACACCTGATTACATCATTCAACAGTCATTCATTCACTCATTCATTTGTTTGGCAGATTACTGTGAATGTTATTGATTTTTAAGATGAGACCTGTAACATGAGAAGAACAGTTCAGTTTGGATGTTAACGTAACTATTCTCTGGGACCTTTTTCTCTCTTTAGTTTGAGAGCAGGCATCGTCCTGTTCACCTACAACCGCCAAACAGGAAGTATACACAGAGTGGCGAACAGTGTTGTTTCTAGATGTAAATACCTATTTCAATTGGGAACAATTGCTAAAAACTTCATGGTGTAAATGACTGACTGCAGCTTTATGGACTGGTGACCAGAACTTTTGTTCATCTTTAAATCTGGCAGGTCTCCCAGGAAACACAGTGTCAGGATGTAAGTAACAGAATCTCTATTCACATTGGCTTAAATAGCTACTTAATCCTATATGCAGTGGAAGGTTTGGAGGGGGAGGCTGCTGGTGGGCTGGTGGCTCCGAGTGTTACCGGGGCTCCAGCTCTCTTATCCCCCCATCCTGCTATTTCCTGTGCCCATGGAAGTCCCTCTTGGATCAAGGTTGGATGCCCCCATCAGATCCTCACACTGCACTCTGCAAAAGCAGGAAGGAAATGCACGGAGCACTGTTCAAAAACCAAAACGAGAAATCCCACCTTTTTTGCAAAAGAAGAAACTTTTATAAAACTTTATAGTTTGGGAAAATTTTAGATTTACAGCCAGATTGCAAATAGCGCAGAGTCCCTGTACCTCCCTCCCATGAACATCAGACACAACAGTGGTACCTTTGTCAGAGCTGAGAAATTAACATCAATTCAACAGTATTGACTAAACCACAGACTTTATTTGGGTCATACCAGGTTTCCACTGATGCCCCTTTCCTGTCCCAGGGTCCCATCCAGGGACCTGCATTAAGTCGCTGTGTCTCCTCAGTTTCCTCTGGCAGTGGCATTCCTCAGTCTTGCCTCCACGTGTACAGGACACTCACCATGAATGGAGCTTATAGGACAGGATGTGTTCTGGGTTAGTCCGGGAGTGAGGGTGAGTGAGTGTGAAAGTCAGGACACAACTAGACATGACTGTAGACTTTATAACAATGTACACTTAGGCTACACTAAATTTATAGAACAACCTGCGATTAAATTAGGCACAAGAGAACATGATACATCAAGACACCCTGTAAAAATGGGGCGTATGAGGCTACTGCCAGTGTAACACGGCTACTGTTTATCCCAAA
Source organism: Myotis lucifugus (assembly GCF_000147115.1). Taxonomy (NCBI): domain Eukaryota; kingdom Metazoa; phylum Chordata; class Mammalia; order Chiroptera; family Vespertilionidae; genus Myotis; species Myotis lucifugus. Next base: position 78,466 of record NW_005872107.1, read on the forward strand.
CTTTTTCTGTAAGTAAAAGAGTACACTCTAGAATAACGATGGAAAGTGTAGTGAATGCATAAACCTGTAACATGGTTGTTTATCATCATCATCTAGTCTCACTTTCTGTACATAAGTGTAGGGGCTGCACTGTACACGACAGGCAGCATCACCACACGAGTGAGGAGTGTTGTGCCGGGACCATGTGATCACAGCTATGATGGCACTGAGCAACAGGCGTTTTTCAGCTCCATTTTAATCTAGGGGACCACCGTTGTCTGTGCTGCCCGTCGTTGACTGAACATCATTATGTAGCTGTGACTGTATGTACATGTATCAAATTCTCACGTTGTACACCTTGAGCTCAGACAATGTTATATGTCAATTCTACCGCAATATAAGTGGGGGAAAAGAGAAAGGTCAGCGAGACATGTTACAACCTAGAAAGACACATGAGCACCACACGAGAACTCGGCATGTGACGAGGGTGGCATTTCTGTCAGAGAAGATGGGTTATTTAGTGTGTTCTGACACAGTGTGGTAAAAACATCCGAATCCACTTCTCAGCCCTTACACCAGTCACTTCTAAACGGGACAGAGATATACCGAATTTCATCAAATCTAAGAGTATCAAAGTAGAATGCTCCATTTTCTATACTTTTCAGGAAGGAAAAAGAAAACCAGTGCCAGAATATAAGAAAAAATCAAAAGAATTAAAAGCCCAGCCAACATGGCTCAGTGGTTGAGCATGGACCTATGAACCAGGAGGTCATGGTTTGATTCCCAGTCAGGGCACATGCCCGGGTTGTGGCTCAACCCAGGATCATGCAGGAGCTAGCCCATCAATGATTCCCTCTCATCATTGATGTTTCTCTCTCTCTCTCCCTTCCTCTCTGAAATCAGTAAAAATATTTTAAAAATAAAATTTATGATTTAATTTTCTTTAAATACAAAGTTTATTGAGAAAAGATATTGTGGCCCTAGCCAGTTTTGCTCAGTGAGTAGAGCGTCAGCCTGTGGACTGAAGGGTCCCTGTTCAGTTTCGGTCAAGGGCACATGCCTGGGTTGTGGGCTCAATCCCCAGTAAGGGCCATGCAGGAGGCAGCCAAGCAATGATTGATTGTCATCATTGATATTTTGTTCTCTCTCTCCCTCTCCCTTCCTCTCTGAAATAAAAAAAAAGACATTGTGACTTATACTCCCACTTTTTTTTGAATCATCATGTGATAACTTAGTGCTCAATTACAACATCTGGAACATTTTTTACGTGCTGGCCGAAACCTCAGCAGTCCTTCTGGTGTTCATCTGGTTCCGTCTCTGCAATAGCCAGCTACGGTTTTGTCTGCGTGTTTCTTACGGAAACCCTTTTACGAGTATTGGCAGTTAAGTTCTAATATTTCCAGAATGATTCCTAGCAGCTCCATGAGATCAACACAATTATTAAGCTATCTTTAATTAAAGCCTTGAATTTTCCATTTCAATCAAATTATTAAACACTTTGGTGAAAAAATAATGAGTATTGAAATGTTATTGCCCCAAACATGTAAATTTGCTGCATATATTTGCAAAAAGTGAGGCCATAAATCAAAATTGCAATGATATGTTCTTATTCATAGTTTCTTTTTGAAATTCTTGTAAACATTGGACATCTGAGAACATCTGGTTAATTCTGGCCACAGTAGATTTGAAATTCAGATACTTTCTATATCTTTTCCTTTTGGATTGTCATCAATTCTCTCTGGTTAAAAACAACTGAAGTTTTATTTAAAATGTTTTATTCTATGAGGCTGACCGTGTCCTCAATGATGAGCACGCATTGTGGTGAGCCCCCTTGGGCCTGGACCCCACTTGGACCCAGTGGTGGTGGGAGCCCCCTGGGCACAGGGGCATGTCATGTGAGCCAGTGAGGATGGCCATCTTTTGGTTTATGGATGGACTGAGGCTGATCCTGGCAAGCGAGCTGTGGCTTAGGGAGCCTGGGTTTCCCCTTTAATTTATAGTGGTCTGTGGAATGCCCCCTGAAACTCTGGGGGGAGGGAATCCCCAGTGAATGGGTTCAGGAGGCTGGTGAGCAGCCTCAGGTTGGGGAGCCTTACAGCTGAGCAGACAGTACAAAGTGTGGAGTGTGGCTGAAATGACAGTAAGTCTGCAGTTTGACAGATGAAGTTTCTCTTGAGCCCACGCCTGGAAGTGTGAAAGCCCATGAGGCTATTTGAATGTTAACTGAGGGCCCAGATGAGGGGTGAGCTCTGGCGCGCTGGGTCCTGGGCTCATTGCCGCTGGGGGCATTCTTCTGAGCATCGGGTCCCTGTCTGGGCTAGTGTTGGCCCATCTCTGGGAGGACTGCCTGGCTCTGCCAATTGGAGGCATTTGGATCACCCCTGCTTCCTGCCTGAGTGCTGGTCCTTTTCACCTGCCCGTGGGCCCCTGGAGAGGCCTGTGGAGGCCCGGCAGCTACCAGTGGACTGGCATCGTCCCAGGTGGGCTTTAGCAGGAGATGGGCACTCACCCCATGAGCTTACTCAGGCCAGAGTGGGTGGAGAGGGTTTGCATAAGCTGGGGCACCTGCAGAACCCACAGGAAGGACACCTGTCAGCTGTGGGCACTGAATGGACAGTATCGACCTGGCTTGAAATCGTAAGGTTAGTAACCAAAGCAATCTAACCACATCCACAATCATTTGGAAACTAGTGAAAAGGGGAAAAGACTAGAATGATCCCACTTCCCCAGACAGACCACAACCATCTGAGTGTATTTACTTCTAGGCTTTTCCCCGCAGAAGTCGTTTATTTGAAATTCTGTGAGCAGTGTTTACGTTGATGAGGAGTCAAGTATGAACTCAGACAGCTGCTCCTTGGCGCCGCCCTCAGGGCTGCCTTTCCGGCCAGCCCTGCTCATGCCCAGGGGCCTTGATCTCCTGTGCGGTTGAGCCGCCAGGGTCCTGCTGGTCAGGGGTGTGGGGGACCCTGAAGTGTTGCCTGCCTGGTTTCCTTCTTACTCGTACAATAGCTTGCCTCTCACACTTGCTGCCGAAAGGCCTGTCTGACATAATTATGTGGCCCTGTCTGCTCCTGTACCATGCATGGCACTTTGGGGAGAGGATTTCTCTGGGTGGCTCCAGGACAGATCTCCCTGCACCCCAGCTGCCGCCTCACCTGTCACAGTTCAGAATGAGGTAATGCGTTAGTGCTGGGCATTGCCCTGGCTTCTAGGACCCAGTCCCTGGGGAGTTGGGGGTCCCAGCCCTGGATGGAGAGGGGCAAGAACCCTTGTCTTGGCTTCCGGCTGTGGGTGGCTGTCCAAGGCCGTGGTAGCTGGAGAGGCTTCAGGCTGGGATGTCGTCCTTCTCCCTGCTCCTCTGTCCTCTCCCTCCCGGCACTCTGCCCGCTCTGGGGCCTAAACTGCACACAACACAGGTTGTTGTGTGCAGTTCCACTTGGCTGGCTAGCGGTGCGCATCTTGGAATATTCTAGGTTATCTTGGAATACAAACTTGTCTGCATTACTTTAAGTATTAGGCATTTACCTTCTATATTAAGCACAGGTCTCAGTGGACTCGCGTCTCGCCTGTGCCGACTGGAGCTCACACTTTCTGAGAGTTGGGGTTCTGTACCCAGAACACATGGGCCAGCTGTCCTCCCACAGCTGGACCCAAGTTCCAGAACAGACCTCTGTGTGCTGCTGGGGTGGGCGCTGCTGGTGTCTGCTCTCTTCTCCCTCCTTCCCCCAAATGCAGGTCACAGTCAACCAGATTGGCGTGAGGCCACTGAAGGGCCGAGAGCTGCAGCTGTAAGGGCCAGTTCTTGGGGGCTCGGGAAACTTTGAGGGGAACCTTGGAAGGGGGACTTTGAGGAGTGTTGGGGGACTCCGAGGGGCAGGAGCACAGGCAGGGAGGAGAGCACAGGGCATTCCCAGGCAGGGCGCTGCGCCTGAAGAGAAGTTCAAAGGACAACACCAGCCCCCTACCCCCACCCCCCGGGCAAGCGCTGACTGTGGCTGGTGAAGAGCGGTGAGTGCCAGGCTCCGTCTCACATGGTGAAGTAATGTAGAGAGGTGAGGTCAGCAAGGCAGCGGGAGGCCCACACCCACCAGTGTCATCTCTGGGTGTGTGACTTCTCGAGTGGCAGATTTATCTGGGCTGTGACACACCTGGCCGGAGTCAGTGACAAGTGTGACCAGGGGAAGCACTCGGGACCCAGCTTAGGCCCACGTCGGAGTGGGAAGAGAGTGCATTAGTCCAGGGCCCGCACAGGGGCCTAACCCGCTGGGTGCAGTTGGGGATAACTTCTCTAGGAGGGGACCCAAAGGAGGGGTCTCGGGGCCTTGGCAGAGATGCCCAGAGGACAAAAAAGGGCGTGGCCATTGCCTGAAGGGCTGATGGTGGGCGTGATGGCTGATCGGCACAGCCATTTCTGTCTTGGAGAGGCCTGGCATCTGCGGGCAGGGGCAGTGTGCTTCCCTGAGCACTTCTCTGAGACACAGGGCAGCATGCTCTGTCCCCCTGGGGCACCCTTCGCTCTGGTTCTAGCCCATTTGTTTTGGGGAACCTCGAGCCCCTAATTTGAGACAGGAGCCTTGAGGAGCTTAGCGGCTGCCCCTTGGCGGTGCAGAACAGCCCTGACATTGAGATTTCTGGATGTTTTGAGATCAGGCTCTGTACTGAATTTGTATTGAAAGAAAACCAGGAATTCTAAAATTAAAATATTCGGGAAAGAGTTATTTAACCCTTGGGAGGTTATGCCCGTATAAAAAACTTTGCCAAACACTGATTTAATGTCCATAAAAAAAGACAAGGGCCCTCATTTCGTTGTGTCTGTTTTAAATACTGTGGAACGTGACCCTGTTTGGACCATAGTTGAGCGGCTGGGCCTCCCTCCCGCCACATGGCCGTGTGCCTTATGTTTTTATGTGGTTTTAGTGCAAACAATAGCCATATAGAGTCTGCAGTACGTACGTGGAGGACGTCAGCCAGCACTTAGTAACAACTTGCTGCTTGTCCCCTGCTGGTCTCTGCAAACTGGAGTGGTGTGAGCCTCTCCTGTCCCAGAGCGGAGTCAAAGACACCTCCTCCGCCTGGTCCCTCAGCAGTGTGTGCTGCTGTGTGGGCGTGGACTGCGCCCTGGGCGGTTTGTGTTTCCCGGGGCACTGAGGTGTGGGAGGGCCCAGCGGCTGTGGGGAAGAAGTCTCAGGTGTGGTGTACCTGTCGGCAGGTGTGGCTCCTGCCCCCCCTTTTCCATCATCTCCCCGGGTCCTTGACTGTGGACCAGATGTTAGGCATCAGGCCCTGGAGGCTCCGGTGCTCCTGGTGGGGGGTCCGGTCCATGTGGTGGAGCTGCCCTGGGCATGGGCAATTCCCCAACAGGAATGCTGTGCAGATCCGAGTGTGGTAGCCTCGGGGACAGGGCACACAGAGGCTGCCGCATCCTCTCTGACCTAAGGGCAGGCCAGGTGCACAGTCGCCTGTGCATATTCCCGCATGTGTGTGTCCAGGCCCAGGAGGAAGATTTGGGGACCAAGGACAGGGCCTGTGGTGCACTTAGCTCCAAGTTTCCCAGGGTGAGCCTCAGCTAGTGACAGGGCTGGTCAGAGGTCATGCCTGCCCTGTCCCCTCCTCTTCTCCTCCACTTCCTCCCTGTCCACACCCCTTCCTCCCCCTCCACACTCCCTCTTCCCCATCCACATCCCTTCCTCCCCATCCACATCCCCTCCTCCCCATCACAACCCCCCTCCCCATCCACCTCCCCTCTTTCCTACAACCCCTGTCCTCCCCCTCCACATCCCCTTCTCCCCCTCTACACCCCCTTCTCCCCCTCTACACTCCCTTCTCCCCCTTCACATCCCCTCCTCCCCTTTCACATCCCCTGCTTCCCATCCACACCCCCTCCTCATTCCCCACTTTGTTAGGCTCCTGACTCGTCCTCCCTCTTCTTGGTGACCAGTGGGCAACTGTGTAGGGAGAGTTGGTGTCTTTCTTGGCTGTGGGCCCATCAAATTAGCTCTGTGTGCTGACTCCCTTGGCTCCATCCCCCTGAGCTCATGCCAGCCTTGGGGCTTTCAGCTGACCGCTGACAGCAGGGCCCTGGCCACTGGGTGGTCCTTGGCTCCAGCTTTGGTGGATGTAGGCCAGAGGGAGAGGTGATGTTAAGTGGGTACTTGGGAACACTGGCTCCCTTGTGGGAGGAGGTAGAACAGAGAGGAAGTGAGGGGGGCAAAGGGGAGGGCGGCAGTCCTTGACCTTGAGAAGTTGGCTGGGGTTGGCGGCAACAGCATGAAGTTCTGTCTTCCCCAAGCCTGGCGAGAGCCCAGTGGAAGGTCCTCTGCTGCACTGGGGCCCCCATAGGAGAGGGGCTGGGGGTGCCCGGCCTCCCCGAGTTGAGGATAAGTTGGACCAGTGTTTGTGGTGTGCCCTCTCCTGCAGCCTGGGGACCTGCCCCGCTTGGGGTGGGATGTGACACTGCCCAGCTCAGGGCGTGGTGGCATCGTTATGACTGCCAGTGAATGGAAGGATCAGCTGGGAAGATTTCTCACATGGTGACTTGACAGGGGCCTACTTTTAGACTAAAGTTATTCAGGACTTGAATTTTAAGATTTTTAAAAAATTTCCAGACTCAAATTGTAGAGAAGAGAAGTTTGGGCTTTACTGCTTCAAGACCTGGACCTTCTTTCTGTGGCTCCTGACTCTCTGTTTTCCTCATGGGCCCACAGCTGCCCAGAGGGATGGGCTGCGGACGGTCCCCTGCCCGAAAGGACCTGCACCATGCAGTGCTGCCCTGCTGCTGGGCCTCGCTGGACCAGCTGTCGTTGAATAACCTGCCTGAGGGTTCCAGGCTGGGCCTCTTGGTTGGAGAGGAGACAGCTGGCGTGGGTTCCGTTTGAGACGTGGAAGAGCACTCACCATGTCCCGGTGCAGATTCACAGACAGGACCGTCAGCTTCAGCCCTCTTAGCTTTTAATTTTAAATGATCTCCCAACATTTATTATAAAGATTGAAGTTGCCAAAAGGAATAGGACATTACATATCAACACTTGATACCCCCCACTTCGATTGCCACTAACATTTTACTATCCGTGTTTCATCACACATTTACCCATATATCCATCCATCAAGTGTTCTGGTGTTTATGCATCTCAGAGTAAGTTGCAGACAACAGCATACTTCCCGCCGAAGTAGCTAGAGTTCAATATTGGTTTAGTTTTTTTCTTTTGATAGAAAATTTACCTACAGTGAAATGTGCACATTTAAGTAGACATTTACTGAGTTTGACAAATGCTTATGTTGAACCCAAACCATTCTCAGAATGTAGGGTGTGACCATCACCCCAGAAGATAGCCTGTACCCTTTGGCCCTTGTCCCCATCCTGAGGGAGCCAGGCAGGCTCTGCTTACTCGGGTCCTGGGAGTCAGACTCAGCCTCTCCAAGATGGTTGTGAAGTTGGTCCGCTTTGTTGCCCGAGGTCCTTCCTTTTGTGGCCGAGCGGTTAGTTTCTGACCGTACCTCGGCCTTTGGCTCTTCTCTGTGTGTGCACCCCTGGGCTTGTCTCACGTTTTGGCTGCTACGTGAACATTCCTGTACAGATCCGTTTGCGAACACATTTTCGTTTCTCTTAGGTAACTTCACCTGCAAGTGGAGTCAGTGAGTCGTGAGGTGGGTGTGTGTTTAGTTTCCTCAGAAACTGCCAGAACTTTTCCCAAAGTGGTCACACCGTTTTACATCACACTTCAACGTGTTCCTCCTTCTTCCCAGTGTTTGCTGTTGGGTCTTCATCATGTTCGCCATTCTGGTGGGTGCGCAGTGGTATCTCCTTGTGGTTTTAATCTGCGTCTCCCTGACGGCTAATGATGTTGAGCACCTTTGTAGGTGCTTACTGGCCATCTGTGTATTTTTTGTTTTTGGTCAAGTGTTTATTCCTGTGGCTTGCCCGTTGTCATTGTGTTACGTGTTTGCATGACTGAGCCGCAGGAGTTTATGTGCCCCACACACCAGCCCTTTCAGATATTCTCTCCCACGCTTCCTGCGTCTTCTCGGTGGTGGTTTCAATGACCACAAGTTTCAGGTAAGATTTCCTAATGACGACTGCTTTCTGTGCCCTGAGAAATCTCTGCCTACTGCCACATCGGCGAGACATTCTCCCCTTGATTCCTTCATGGTCTCACCTTTTACATTTAGCCTCTTCTTTCATCTCAGGTGACTTTTGTGTCTGGTGCGAGGCCATGGTTGAGATTTAGTTTTTCCATGTGGACATCAGTTAATCCTTAACCATCTGTTAAGATTTTGTTTCCCAGGGGGATTGCTTGGGCACCTTTGATGAAAATCAAAGTATCGGTGTGTGTCTCTTCCTGGACTCTGTTCTGTTCTGTTGATGTGTTATTGAGGTTTATTCCGGGACCATCTGTCTTGATTACTGTAGCTTTACAGGAAGCCTTGAGACCAGTGCAAGTCCTCTCACTCTGTTGTTCTTTTAAAGATTGCTTTGGGTCTGCAAGGCCTGTCGCATGTCCAGCGGCACTGCTGAGATGAAGACCCTCGTCCCACCCAATCCACAGATCACCGTGGGCAGACATTTTAACACTTCCGAGTCTTCTGCTAATGGAGACCACACATCACTTTGTTTATTTAGGTCTTTTAAGTTCTCTCAGTAGTATTTTGTAGCTTTCAGCATAGAGGTCTTGTATCTTTTGTTAAATGTATTTCTACACAACTTATGTTTTTTGGATGCTATTGTAAATGGTATTTTAAAACATTTTATTTTCCAATTATTTGCTGTTGTTAGATAGAAATGCAAATGAGTTTCTGCGTGTTAACTTTGTACCCTATGACCTTGCTAAAATGTAGCTTTTCAGAGTCCTTAAGGCTGTTTATGTCAACAGTCAGCACCTGCAAATAGCCCGCTGTGCAACTGTCTCTGACGTGGTGCCTTCTCTCTCTGCCTCCTGCTCTGGTCAGGACCTCGACTCCATGACTCCACGTGAACCAGGATGTTGAGCCTGTAAGCATGGTGGTAGCTGGAGGTTGCTTTTTCTTGTTTTAGATGTTCTTTTATTAAACTGAGGACGTTTTCTTCTATTTCTTATGTTGCTGTGTGTGTTTTTTAACTATGAAAGAAGTTGAATGCTGACAAATGCATTTTCTGCATTTATTGAAATGATCCTGTAGTTTTTCTCTTTTAGTCCGTAAGTGTGGTGAATTACATTGATTTTCAACCAAACTATCATTCCTGGGCTAAACCCTACTTGGTTGTATTATATTCTCTTTCTTACATATTTCTGCATTTGGTTTGTGTATGTGTTCATAAGAGATATTGGTCTGTAATTTTCTTTCTTTGCCACGTCTTTGAATGTCTTTGTCAGGGTTTGGTATTAGGGTTATGGTGATTTCATAGAACAAACCAGAAATTATTCTCTCCTCTATTTTGAAAGAGCCATTAAGATTGCTGGTGTTTCTTCCTTTAGTGATTAATGGAATTCCCTAGTGAAACCATCAGTGTAACATGGGAAGGTTTTTGATACAAATCCAATTTCTCTAACAGATAAAAGTTTTGTTTCATTGTGTCATTTTATTTTTTAAGGAATTTGTCCATTTCTCCTGAGCTGTCACATTTGTTGGTATTGCTCAGAGACTCTCTATTGCTCTTTTAAAAAAATATTTTAGAGAGAGCGAGAAAGGAAGGGAAAAGGATGGAGAGATAGAAACATCAATGAGAAAGAAACATCTGCAATCGGCTGCCTCCTGCACGCCCCCTACTGGGAATTGAGCCTGCAACCCAGGCATGTGCCCTGACTGGGAATGGAACCATGACCTCTTGGTTCATAGGTCAACACTCAACCACTGAGCCACGCTGGCCGGGCTCTCCTATTGCTCTTTCAATTCCTACATTGATAACCTTTGGTTTCTGATATTGGTCACGTGAGTCCTTTTTTTTAATGACCATCATACCTAGTGGTTTATCAGTTTTACTGATTTGTTTAAGAGCCAGATTTTGGGTTGGCTAGCTTCTTTATATTGTTCGCTGCCTGCCCTTTTGTTGGAGTTTCTGCCTCTGACTGTTCCATTGTGTGACCAGGATGGCGCTCACTGGCACACTTGGCTCTGACCTGCCCAGAGAGAGTTCTCTCCTTTGTCACTTCTTCAAGACCTTGGTTGGGCTGCATTCACGTTCTTTAGAACCCATGCTGCTAAATTAAATTTATGTACTTTTTTCCTTCCTGGGAATTCTCTCCTCCTTCCATAGCTGGTCTTCATCCCCCAGGACCTAGTTTGTGTTTAGCCCTTTCTCCATGGACACCTTTTCCCACCTGTGAGCAGGAGGCCACATGCTGTGGCAGGAGGAGGTGGCACTGTGGAGTCTGGGGTGCCCTTTGGGTCATAGTGGAGCCAGCTCACCTCCCAAAGCTCCAGGTGACTACTTCATTCCACCGGAACCAGAGCTGGGAACTCGCCATATGTCCCTGAAACCCAGCTCCTGCCTTTGTCTGTGGATGAGCGATGCTGTAGCAGCGTGGGAACGCCTGCCACTTAAGGAGTCCAGTGTGTCGTGTGAGAAAGGGGCAGAGGAAAGTGTGTTTTGAGGCTGGCCTTGCCGTGTCTGGGCTGGGCCTGTGTTCTCCCTGCAGACGTGGACCTCCATCGGAAGACACAGAATCTTCCTGTCTTTCTCCCAGGCCTCAACCGGCTCCCACTCTCAGTTGCAGTCGGGATTCATCTCCCGCAGAAGGGAGCACCCTCCGTGAAGGGAGAAGACACAGGCTCTCAAACCACTGACAGCTACTGGCAGCCACCTCCTCTGGGACACCTTTCCCCAGAACATAGTCAGTGGTGTATCCCAACCCTGTAACTTGTCACAAGGGGCTCTGGAAGCCACCTTGCTGACCAGTCGCAGTGGACAGCCTGCTGGAGGGGCAGGTGATGGGTGACTGCATCGTCGTTGGTGGTGTGGTGATGGGGTCCCAGGGCACCAAGGTGATAGCAGTGTAGGCAGCTGTAGTTTTATTTTTTGCTCCCCCCCCCCCCGCTGAGTGTCCCAAAATGTCTGATATGAGTATGAGTCACTTTTGAAAAGAATTTTGTTAAAAATTGGACAGAGAGATACATTGCACGTTAAAAGCAGCAGTGCCCTAACTCTGGTCCAGGAAGAGTTGCCCACCCCGTCCCCGACCAGTCTCATCTCCCGACAGCTCACCATTCCCCCTGGACTCTCCTGCTGGTGTTTATTGTGGGCGTGGAGTTTGATTTCCATCATCTGTGATCTTCTGTGGACCGCCATGTGCTGGCCTCCCCGCTGCCTGCTCCGTCCTGGTGCGTTTGGGGGTCAGGCCGCCTGGGCCGCGTCCTCTGGACCAGGTGCAAGCTGTTTGCAGAGGACCACATGGTGTGCTCTGATTTTATTCCTTCCCAGTCTTCTCCTATAAACCCACTTGGAAAAGAAAACAAAGAGAACCAGCGTGAGGACAACAGCACATAAACTGTTGGAAAAGTTTGGAGGATGGAAAGGATAGGGTTCCCTGGGAAGCAGAGGGGCCACATGAAGAGCCTCCCTACCCTCTGCCCCGCCCGGCCAGCTGTCCCCTCACTGGGGGTCTTGGCACAGCTGGTTGGATATTTTGGCCGAAGTCACTATGGAGGGGGAAAGCAGTGGTGTTGGGAGACTTCCTGGGAAGAGAGCGCCCAGGGGACGGAGGCTCTGTAGCGGGTGGGGGGATATGCTGAGATCACAGGGCGAGGCTGTTGCCATGTGATGTGTAAAACTGCCTGGGGTTTCAGGCTTCTATTCTGCTCTGTTCCACATCTGGTGCTTGGAGTTCAGCCGGATACACGTCTGTTGGGAAATGGGCCCCAGTTTGGTCTTAGCCGGATGGTTGGCCTGCACAGAACGTGCCCGGCAAGTCGATCATATCGTTTTCAGGGGCCATTATTTCCTGGCGGGGCCAGGATTTCCCAGGATTGCTGTGTTTCTTAGAATTTAATCCTGTGTGATGGTAAATTATTTTTTTTAATTGTTTTATTGTTTCAGGGTGTGGATTTATTTTTTTATGTTTATTGATTTTTTTTTAGACAGAGGAAGAGAGAAGGATAGAGAGATAGAAACATGGATAAGATGTTTCTTATGTTCAGTTGGCTTCCTCCTGCACACCCCCGACTAGGGATAGAGCCCACAACCTAGGCATGTGCCCTGACCAGGAATTGAACCGTGACCTCCTAGTTCATGGTCCGACACTCAACCTCTGAGCCACACTGACCGGGCTGATAAATTATTTTAAATATATTATGATCTGGGACACCCTTAAAGGGAAAATGTCTATGTTGTTATAAATTCATCAAGGCCTTCTTCCCAGGGGATTAAGGTTTTAAGAGGATGCATCTTTGTGAGAAGTTTTGGCATAATTTGGAGAGACTTAAGCAGCTTTTTCTTCGTGCTTAATGAAAGAGGAGGGTATTTCTAGCTGCCCTTCACAGGAAGACCTTGCTCTTTGAGTTTCCTTTTCTTTCTCATTCTCTCTCTCTTTTTTTCCTTCTCATTCTCTTGCTGAGTCTGGATAGCTGAAGGGATGGAGGCCAGAGTGGAGAGGTGGACATGGGAGATCAGTGTGCGACCCTGGCCCCCAGGCTGCTGCCTGCCTGCCCCCTCTCGCACTTGTCATTTGGTGGAGGGCTGGCCGTCACTTCCTTCTACAAGCCTATTTTTAGCCTCAGTATATTTCTGACTGCACAGACAAGATTTCCCTTCACATGAGAGGAAACGGTTTTCCGCAGGGATAAGCGAGTGCCGGGGCCAGGATTTCCTGCGGATCGCGCAGCGCGGCCCCTGCACTGGAGGCCCCTGCACTGGAGGCCCCGGGTCTGCAGGGTGAAGGAGCCCAGGGTGCTTGTGTTAAATGGCTCAGGCTTGAAGGTGCTAAGGATCGATGTGAGGAACATGCGGTTGGGTGCTATGTGCAGGGTCCTATCGTCACCTCTTGGAGTGTGGGTCTGCTGTCTCAGAGCGGGTTAACCTCCAGGGTTGGGATGCTCCCTCCAGGACTGGGGTGGTGCCTTTGAGTCCCCATCTGCCCTCAGCCCAGGTTCCAGCACAGCTTCTGGAGCCAAGATGTCCTTTCTGCTCCCAAGAGCGATGCCTGTGCTGCCAGTGACGCCTCAGCTTCGTGTGGCCAAGGAAGCAGCAGCCCCTCTCTCTCCTGCAGGACCCAGGGACCAAGGGGCTTCAGCGTAGGAGTCAGAATGGGGGCTCCTGGTTCCTTAACCCTGACACCTGGGGGGAAGCGATGCCCATGGGCAGTCCTGGTGGGGTGGGCTTTCCAGTGCCTTTGACCACCGTGACCATCCTCAGACTCTGGGTGGGGGCTCCCTTCTGCGCAGCCGCTCTCGGCGTTCAGCATCTTCGTTCCGTGTGCACTCTCACAGCCCGGCTGTTGGCTTCCTCAGCAAACTCCTCCTTCCAGGCACCTTTACAGGTTCGAACTGCACACCTGTAGTCAGGCAGGATGTGCCTACAACAGTGACAGAGATGGGGGTCCCTTTCTTCAAAACTGTCCTCTCCTGGCGTGAGAGCCAGAGATGGACCTGGTTCCAGGCCTGCCCCTCCCCTCCCTGTGCAGACTGGGTGTGTGCTGTTTGGGGGTGGAGGGTGGCACTCACCCACACATCCCTATGTTGGGTGCCCTGCAGGCAGCATGGGGACATGTATGCTGTGGGTGGATGGGTGTTCTCACTGTGTACCTCAGAATCCTGACAGCACATCTCATGGTCCATTCGAACCAGGTTTCATGGATTCTGACATGTCCATTTGTACCATGTTTCACAGATTCTGACATGTACATGTGTACCATGTTTCACAGATTCTGACATGTACATTTGTACAGTATTTCATGGGTTCTGACATGTACATTTGTACAGTATTTCATGGATTCTGACATGTACATTTGTACAGTATTTCATGGGTTCTGACATGTACATTTGTACAGTATTTCATGGGTTCTGACATGTACATTTGTACAGTATTTCATGGGTTCTAACATGTACTTTTGTACCATATTTCAGGGATTCTGAGATGTACATTTTTACTGTACTTCATGGATACTAAGAATTACATTTTTCACATTTTAGAGAAGAGTCTTCGTGTTCCAAAACTCCTGGGGTGCTGACATAGTGGCATTTGGATTCAGTGAAATGTGATAGTGGTCACTGGTGAAGGCGTGCTGTGGGTGAGAGAACCTCCCTCCCAGTGCTGCTGCATCCTCATGGTCTGGATCTGTCCTGCGGGAAGAGGGTGCTGTCATCTCTGTCCCTGATGGGACCCTGGGCTGGAGGAGCCAGTGCCTCTCCCAGGGCCCTGCAAGGAGACTGGGGGTTAGCATCCCGGCCCTGTTGCCCTTGGAGCCTAGTTCCTTCTCTGTGAAACAGGCTGCAGAGCAGGGAGGCAATGGGTAAAGAGGGCGGCAGCAGAGGCTGCGCTGAGGGAGGGGCTGCTGGAGCTGGCGTGCCCACACCGAGAAGCCCGGTGCCCAGGCAGCGTGTGGGGTTCGCTCCAAGGCTCTCGACGAGGGATGGTCGCTTGGAGTCCTGACTGGTGTGGTAGGATGAGCCACCAGGACCAGTGCGATCCTCCAGGCTGGCCAGACTGTCATCTGTAGGCAACCATGGAGGGGTCAGGTGGGGGTGATTCCTGGAGCTTGGAGAGAGGTGGCTGGAGGGGCTATTCAGAGAGAGCTGAGTTCTCCACTGAGGATCACAGGCTGCACACCCTGGCCGCACCCTTTATCTGCTCAGTTCTGCCAGGACTTGCCCTGGTCCCAGGCAGCGGGGGGCTGGCCAATGTCCACCGCAGGCCCACCTCCCAGGGTACAGGGGGGTTGCAGAGGAGAGTGGGTGGGTGGGGGAACTGGTTAGAAAGTAAGTTGTAAACATTGTGATGCTCAGAGAGACATCAGAGGCACCCCCACACGTGAGTGCTTTCCCATCTAAGCACATGGTCTTCACTCCGGCCATTTGTCCTGGGACAAAGGTATCTACGTACAGTTTGCAGTCATGTCACCCCAGTTGCCTCCACCAGCCTTGATGGTGCTTATTACTCCTTTTTCCTGGCTTGTGCTCAAGGCTCACCTGCCAAGCTGGGGGTCACAGCTCTGTAGCCTGTCATCCCAGCCTCCTCACCCATCTTTGGTGTTTCTAACCTTGACATTGTGAAGCGTCTGGACCACTCATCCAGTAAGATATCCCACTGTTGGGGTCTCTGCTTGTTTCTCCATTTTCATTTTGGGTTAGACGTCATTTTAGCAAAGCACCTAGGTGAGTGGGGGTGTACCCCGCCTTCGCCTCCAGCGGCCCACTGCCAGCTCTCACCTGGGAGAAAAGTGAATGTCTCTTCACATGGACGTTGTGTGGAGACCTTTCCTGTGACTCCTCTGTTTGGGTCTTTTGCCCATTTTTTTTTTAATCAGACTTTTTGTTGTTTTTCCTTGACTTTAAAAGATATATTTTTTTTTATTGATTTCAGAGAGGAAGGGAGAGGGAGAGAGAGATAGAAGCATCAATGATGAGAGAGAATCATTGCTCGACTGCATCCTGCATGCCCCCCACTGGGGACTGAGCCTGCAACCTGGACATGTGCCCTGACCAGGAATTGAACCATGACCTCCTGGTTCATAGTTCAACTTTCAACAACTGAGCCACCCTAGCCAGGCTTGCTTGACTTTTAAGAGTTCATCAAACATTAGGAAGACTAACTCTGTATGTGTGATTTATGCTACAAACATTTTCAATCAGTCTTGACATTTGTCTTTCTATTTTGCTTATGGTTTTTGACATTCAGAGGTGTGTGTTTTTCTTTACTGCAGTTTTAAAAATGGTGTTTGGATTTTGAGTCAGTATATTTTTCCATATGAACTTTAGCATCAGCCTATCTAGCTCGGGCCGGGTGGGGCGGGTCACTTACTGGTGGTGGGACAGTGTCATTTATAGACCGACCTGGAGAGAACAGATGGCTTTATGGCGCTGAGTCACCTTCCTGAGAACCAGGGAGGTCGTCCTTTGACTCAGGGCTACTTTCGTCTCTGCCAGGAAGGGTTTAATGTGTTTCTCTTACAAAATTTTCACTTTTTGTTGTTAATCCTCAGCTGAGGATTTTTTTCCCATTGATTTTTAGAGAGAGTGGAAGGGAGAGGGAAAGACAGAGAGAGAGAAACGTTGATCACACTGCTGGTTGCCTCTTGCAGGCCTCCCCGACCAGCACTAGGGATTGAGCCTGCAACCTAGGCATTCGCCCTAGACCTGGAAGCAAACCCAAGACCCTTCAGTTGGTGGGCTGATGCCCGAGCCACTGAGAAAACCGGCTAGGGCCCAAGTTTTCTCATTTTAAAATTTATTCCTAACTTTTATCTTCCTTTATGTTGCTATTGGAAATGGGGGTTTTCTTCTCCGATATATCTTCTGACCAGCTATTGCTTGTATTTATGACTGTTGATTTTTATATCTTCATTTTACATCATGCTATTTTCCTAAATTCTTTTATTGTTTTCTTTAGTTGTAGCATCGAGTCCCTGGTTTTCCAGATGTCCCGTGATGCCTTGTGCAGATGTGTGGGGGGTTCAGTTCTTCCTCTCCAGGCGTTATGCCTCTGACTGCCTTCTCTTTTTATCTACTTCCCTACTGTCTGAGATAAAGTTTAAACAGTGGTGGGAATAAGAGTGCCTTTGCCTCGCTCCTGACCTCAGTGGGAGTGCCTCATGTTTCTCCATGAAAAAGGGACTTGCTGTGGGGGGAAGCATGAACGTGTGTGTGGTGGTTAATATTTCCAATACACAGATTCTGTGATAGTCAAAGTTGTTGCTATTAAACAAGAAACAATAAAAATAAAGGAAACATTTCATTCAAAAAGCTAAATTACAGAACTATGCCATAAACTGAAGGAACATAGGAAGGATAAGTATAAATCCAAATTTTATTAAATTAAAACACACAGAAACAAAGCTCATAAAAACAGTACATTAAAGAAAGGTAAAGAGTTGTTTGTTTGAATACATAAATGAAATCATTATCTGATAAGGCTAATTATTGGAGGAGGGGGGGATGGGCGAACGGACGGACAGAAGGAGGGACTAGCACTTAGGAACCGGGATCTCCCAGTTTAACCATCTGTTTTAGATAGTGCGCTAACTATTAGGAAAAAATGTTAAATTAGACCCTTACCATATACTTCATAGCAAAATAAAATCTGAATGGGGCAAGAATGTGTAAAGCAATCTTTATTTTACTTTATTATACACACCCACATGTATTTATAAGTATTAAGGACACATGTATTAGTTTTCTCTGCTGTGTAACACATTGCCACAAACTTAGTGGACTACACCAGGCACCCGTTTTCTGTCTCCTGTTCCTGTAGGTAGACATTGGGCGCAGCCTAGTGGAGCCCTCTGCTCGGGGGGTCTCTCGGGCAGTGTTCTCATCTGGAGACCGGCTGGGGAAGGACTTCCCTCCGCGCTCCCGCGGAGCTGTGGGCAGAGGTCATTTCCTGGGGGCAGCTTGCTCCTTCAGGGCCAGCAGGAGCGTGTGCTCTGCTTCCAGAACCTGCCCTTTCGAGCCTCTTTTAAATGGCTCACCTGGTGCTGATAAGGTCAGACCTGCCCAGGATATGCCCTTTTGATTCGCTTGAGATGAACGAACTTTGGAAATTAATTACACCTGCAAAGTCCCTTCACTTTGCCATATAATGTTACCTAACCTTGGGAGGGATATCTTATTGTCTTCAGCGTCCTGCCCATACTGGGGGAAGAGGGCCACACAGATGAGACACCATGGGGGGGACACTTGGAGGAAGTTAGAGTCCTCCCTCCGACAGGAAGTCCCTATCAATTCCTAGTCCATCAAAATGTTATCATAAATGGCTGTGACTTTTATTGAAGAATTTTTTACTTTTATTTATTTCTTCTCTAATGTTCTGCCTTCTTTATGTAAATTCAAAATTTTGATCTATATAATTTTCCTTCTCCCAGAAGAAAATTTTAAAACACCCTTAGGCAAAGCCCAGCACAGCCTCCACTGTGGGCTAGAATGAAAGTATTTCTCTAAGATCTAGTTTGTGTGTTTATCTCTTATTCTTACTTTAGTGGCTTTAAAAATAACTCTGCATTAACCAAACATGGGCCGTAGCTCTGAGGAGGCTGGCACCCATGTGGCCTCCAGGCCTTGCCCAGAGCTGCTCCTGGGTAGAGCCGTCATGTTGTCATGCCAACACGGAGCCCGTGCACTTGAAATGTGGCCACTGTGACAGTGCGGAATCGCAGCCCCACCGCCCAGCTGGGCAGGGCCCTCAATGAGAGGGTACTGTGATGGGAAGGTCTAATTTTATAGAAACTGGGATATGTGCATATAAAAAGATCATTTTTGGGGTTTTGTCTTGGCTAGAGAGCATGCCTGTGTGTGTGTGTGTGTGTGTGTGTGTGTGTGCGCGCTTACACACAGGCTGTGCTCTATTGTTTAAGGGTCTGTTTTCTAGAAGTTTGGAGTCATAACTGACAGAGCTTTTCAGGGCTTCTAGATGTCTCTGCTGTGGTCTTCCCCCTTTGTCTCAGTGTCTTGGGAGATGGTCGGTGTGCCCCCGCACGGCTCTGTTGGTGGGGCTGGTCCGGAACAGGGACCGGAGGGCATGTGCCTTGATTTATCTCACTGAGGACATGGTGGTTTGTTGCTGAACTCCCTACTTTTAGTGGGAGAAGACTTGAGGCAAATATTAGTATATCAGGTATAAATTCAATTGTGATTTTCAAGAAATTATGTTCTTCTTGCATCTTCAGGGAAGCGTTAGGGAAACTAAATGAGAGGTTTATGTGCTAGGCAGGAATAGTTTCATGTGCGGAGTATAAAGAATTATTGACATCTGTGGCTGCACTGGCCCTGCAGACCATGTGTTTTCACGGCCAGGTCCTGTCCCTTTGGCGTGTGTGTGGAGTCTGGTGTGTGCAGGGATGCTGGGCTGTGTGGCCCACATTTTCCGTGTCTCAGTTGGGATCAGCCCTTCTTATCACTGGGCTTGAAACTTTCATTTTTCATATTGTAAAAAAAATAAGAGCACAGCACAGTAATGTACACAGAATGAGTCCACTCAGCTGAGCCACAGCTCAGCGCCATCCCTGTGGTTCTGGTGTCCTGGTTCGGAGCTGAGATGGCGGGGTTGGTGAGAGAGGGAGGGCACAGGGCAGCGGTTTCAGTGTCACCACCACCACAACCAGTCTAGAACATTCCATCGTCCCCCCACCAACCCTGTGCCCATTAGCATTCATTCCCGTTGCCCCACCCAGCCCTGGCAGCAACCTAACTTCTGTCCCTGTGGATTTGTCTTTCCGCACATTCCATGCAACGGAGCCTCAGGGTTTGCCCCTTTGCGGCGGCTCCTTTCACCCACATCGTGCCTTTGAGGCTTGTCCGTCTCATGGCCCGTGTCAGTGCGTCCTTCCCTTCTGTGGCTGAGTAATATTTCGTTGTATATCAGACCACGCTGGCTCATTGTGACTAATGCTGTGAGCGTGGTGTCCGTGTTCTGTGTGGACACAGGCTCTCACTTCTCCTGGGCATGGACCGTTTTTAAGTTGCAGTTCTGTAGTGATGAGCATGTCACATTGCTGTGTAGCAGGACCCTAGACCAGTGATGGCGAACCTATGACACGCATGTCAGAGGTGACACGCGAACTCATTTTTTTGGTTGATTTTTCTTTGTTAAATGGCATTTAAATATATAAAATACATATCAAAAATATAAGTCTTTGTTTTACTATGGTTGCAAATATCAAAAAATTTCTATATGTGACACGGCACCAGAGTTAAGTTAGGGTTTTTCAAAATGCTGACACGCCGAGCTCAAAAGGTTCGCCATCACTGCCCTAGACGGTTCCCCTGCAGACCTGGAACTGCACCCCTGCACAGCCACCCAGCCTCGTTGAAAGCCTAGCTCTGCCGAGTAGCCTCGTGTCGCATCCAGGGCTGCAGGACCCTGGCAGCCATGTCCATCATCCAGGACCCCTAATCAGAGCACACAGGGCCAGGGGCTTGAGCCATTGGTGAGGAGACATTAGACTTAGACCCACTGGGCAGGCCAGAGTGAGTCCAGTGGTCAGGACCTCCCAGGGAGGGGCGGCATCTCAATCTCGTATACTCTACTATTCCAGGCCTCCTGGTCCCCAAAGTATACAGAATCTGGAAGCTGGTGCTCAGTGCTTTGGGTTCTCCCAGCTTCTACAAGCCCACCTGCTGTGGGCAGCCCCTCCATGACCCCCTGGATGGGGCAGGACACGGGCTCTGTGGTGCCTGCCCTTTGCCAGGCGGGTTTGGCTCTGGGGAAACTAGTAGATTGGGTCCCTGCCTGTGGAAGGGGTCTCCTGTGTGGAGCATGGTGTCCCGTGTGCGGAGTGGGTCCCTTGTGCGGCATGGGTTCCCCCACCACCACCATGCAGAGACCCCAGCCCCCACATGAGGCCAGCAAATAGGTCTTCATCACAGAGGCTTCTGCGCAGGGCTGTTTGGGGCTGTGAGCGGTCTGACTGACTTTTCCTTTTTCTTCTGTGTTTACAGCCGGATAACCTGCAAAAGAACTGGCTCCGGGAGTTCTACCAGGTGAGAGCGCTGTGCCAGCCACTCCCCCAGATAAGCTGCTCACACGATAAGTATTGTGTTTTTGTGGAAGTCACACTTGCCCACGCAACGTGCAGGCTTGGCTGTCCTGGCGCCCACGGGACAGGCGTCGCATTTCTCCTCGGAGGCCCCTTTCCGATCCCCTCCCTCTGGCCAGGATTCAGGGGACTGGGTGGGGTCTCTTCATTATTGGAGGGGAGGCTGCTGAAAGTATGTGGGGACATTAGGGTGCCTCTTGGGGGTCCTGGGGTTTCAGCATGATGAGACCACACAAAGGGACCGCCGTGGGGTCTGGGCAGAGTGTGGGTGACTCTCAGGGGAGGTGCTATAGGACGGGCCAGATTCCAGACTGTCTGTTGAGCAGATGTTGACTGAGGCCCTGTCTGGGGGAGCTCTGCTGTGGGGGCTGGGGTGGAGCTGGGACATGGCGGACAGGGGGCTCCACTTCTGGGGACACAGATGATTGGCACAACCAAGGACGGCTCGGGTATTTCTGGAACAGTAAGGACGAGCAAGGCAGTCACATGGGTCCTTGGTCTGTGCATAGGTGCATATACTGGGCCCCAGGTAGGGTATATGAGAGGCCACTCTGAGGAGGTACCACGAGCTGAGATCTAGTGGGTGGGAAGAGCATCCAGCTTGGCTGGGAGCAGGAGGTAAGTGTGGCCGCAGCCAGAGGGGCAGACTCTGGATTAGGGCGGCCTGAGCACAGCTGGCTCAGGATGGTCCAGTGCTGCTCTGGTTCCTGCAGTAAACACTGGGCCCAATGGCAGGGCCATGTGGGTCCCGCTCTTGTTTTGGAGATGACAGTGGGGACCCAGAGGAAGAGGCTCTGTGCAGGCCTTGTCATCCCTCGCCATCCAGCAAGGTGTGTCCCCCTGGGGTGTGTGGAGGTGCAGTTCCTTTCTCACCCACCGACATGTATTGTCTGCCAGGCGTCGTGTTTGTTGTTGGGGGAACAGAAGGTGGATCCCTGGGGAACAGCCTAGGCCCAGGTGTAGGGGCATCAGGAAGGAAGATCCTTGGGGATGAAGCAGCTGAGAGGCCTCAGAGGCAGGGTCTCTGGGAGTGAGGGGGAGCTGGTTTCCCATTACCTGGGCGTCCTGGCCCCTCCTTTCCCATACTCTGCTCTGCCCAGGCGGACACCTGATGTCAAGGACCCCTGGCCAAAGCCAGGCAGGCAGGCTGCTGCCTGTGACAGTTCCATGAGGAGGTGTGCTGGGGAGAGCAGGCCCCGCTCTGGTCATTGCTCGCCTCAGGATTGCACAGGCTCCATGCCCCACCCCTGTCCCCGGCCACTGGGGGAGTCCCTAGTTGGCTGGAGCCCTCCAGTCCAGCTCTCGGCTCCCTGGGTCTGTTAGTTTTGGTGAAAACATCTGTCGTGTTGAGCTACAGCTTTTGTTCCTTTGTCTGTCTGTCTGATTTTAAAGGTGGGCCTTGGAAAGTTCATGTGCAGCAGAGTCTGAGACTGTTAGGGCACATCCAGGAAGGGTGAGCGGGCAGCTGGCCTGGCTCCAGGTAGGGAGGCGTCCTGGCAGTGACAGTCCCGAGGGAACGTGCTAGAAGCCTGTTTGGGTGTGGGGGGCCGTCCTGGGGGGCAGCCCTGAGGAGCAGTCCTGGGAGTCCTGGCCACCTCACACTGGGACTGTGCCCCGTGGAGCCATCACGATCGGAACTTGCATCCTGTATCTGCTGGCCATTTATTTATCTCTCCCAGTAGAGGTGTAAGTTCCACTCTGCCACAGATTGGATGTGTGTCCCCCACATTCTTCTGTTGTAGCCTGACTCCCCAATGAGATGGTATGTGATGGGCCTTTGGAAGGTCATTAGGATGAGATGAGGTCATGAGGGTGAGGCCCCAGGATGGGATTTGTGCCCTTTTAAGAAGAGGAAGAGACCACAGCTTGGGAGGTGCCAGGTGCTGGGGGGAGGGGGGCGGTCGGCAGTGAATGGGGCCATCCATGGCCCTGTGGAGAGACATTGGAAACTCCCCACAGTGGCCCAGGGGCAGCTTGGGAAGGAAATGAACCACCTGAGGGCTGGGGTGCAGGTTCATGGGGTGTCAGGAAGGCTCTTGAGGAGGCTGCTTGGAGACCTGCAGCTCTGGCAGGAGCAGCCTTCCTGCCTCTGTTGGTCAGGTCTAACCTCAGTTCTTCAAACTGTGGGCAAGGTCACTAGGTTTAATCTTTCCCGGTTTCTGACATGGTGAACTTGCATGTGAACGCTTGGGGGCAGGCACCTGTCTTGCTCAGAGCTGTATCCTGAGCACCTAGGAGTGGGCTGACACATTCTCTGTGCTTAGCAGTTCCTTGTTGAATAACACTCAGGAAATTGCACAAGGCAGGAGAGTATAAATAAATCTCCCCCACCCCCATCCCGCCTCTGCTTTGATGTCCACACCCTCCTGTCTAACTGTCTGTGTGGCTGGAGTTTGGCAACCTTCCTTCGCTGGTCATAGATAAATGTAATTTTAAAACCTACTCTTTTTGGGGAGTAAACTAGGAAATCTTTCTGTGTAAATTAGTATACACTATTTTTGTGTCTTCAGAGTATTTTATTATATGAATAGGTCATCATTTAAGTTAAATTAAAATTGTTTTTCTATTGATGAACTTTGGGTTGTTCAAGTTTATAGTAATGCTATAGATAAATTTTAAAATTGATATAATTTTGGCTTGCATACAAATATAAAATGAGCAAGTATTGAAGATTTTTTTATTGAGATAATAAACATTTATTAATGGGAAGACCAGTAATATGTTCTCATTGTTCAACTAGGTTCTCCCATTCCTGGTGCTAAAATGAATTTGCTGAATGATGCAAAACTGACTCATAATTGCCAGGCTGGTGTGGCTCAATGGTTGAGCATCAATCCATGAACCAGGAGGTCACGGTTTGATTCCCAGTCAGGGCATATGCCCAGGTTGCAGGCTCGGTCCTAGTGCGGGACATGCAGGAGGCAGCCAGTCGATGATTCTCTCTCATCATTGATGTTTCTATTGCTCTCTCCCTCTCTCTCCCTCTCTCTGAAATCAATTAAAAGCAAACAAACAAAAACTGGCTCATAATTATTGACACTCTTCATTCCTGTGGTCCAGGGGCATTTATATTATCATCAGTTTCTAGAACTCACAGAATTATAAAACATCCCAGAGGTAAGTCAAGGTAGAGACACCCCAATAGGTGAGCTGAACAGGACTCTGACATTTTTTTGCCCATTTAAAGTCGCAATTTTTTTCTGGAAATTTAAAAAATACTCTGATGAGCAAACCTGCTTCCATCAATGTGGAGGAACTGGTAACCTTCTACTGCCTTAAAGAAATTTAAACCAGAAAACGTCTGAAACAGTAGTTTTCAAACATCAGACATCAGGCGGGACAGGGCAGTACCTGAGAGAGGGGACAGACTCAACAGCTTAGAGCCAGGAGAGGATTTCCAGGCGGGTATCTAGCCAGGTAAAGTCACAGTTTTATTATTTACATCCTGCCCACAATTTCCAGGCAGGCGAAGAAGCAGGAAGACAGGACCCCAAGCGGGAGGGTCCGCCCTGGGTGTGGCTGAGGGCTGTGTCTGTGTGACCTGGGAGAACTGCTCCTGGCTTCACTGGGTCCTTGCTCTGGTTGTTTTCACTGATTGCTGCTGCTCCTTGTTTTTTCCTTATTTTCCGATCACTTTGGATTGAATTTGCTCTCCTATGTCTGATTTCTTAAGGTAGAATACAAAATTGGCCAATTTCAGAAACTTGACATGGGCATCATCACTAAAGACTCTGCAGCATTAAAAAGGTAATAAGGAAATATCGTGAAAAACATATGTCAATAAATTTGAAAACTATTGTGAAAGGAACAGATTTTTGGAGAAACAAAGTACCAAAGCTTAGCCAAGAAGCAATAAATGCCCTATCGATTCGGTTGAAATGTTGCCCAACTTTCCTACAGAAAACTTTTAGGACCAGATGGTTTTCCTGGCAAATTCTGTTGAGCATTTAAGGGGGAAACAGCAGTTACACAGAAACTCGTAAAGAAGATAGAAGCACAGTGGTGCTCCCTAAGCCATGCTGTGGCACGGCCACTACCTGATGGCAGAGGCAGAGACGCCACATCATAAAACCAATCCTCCACGAAACGAAGGCAGAAATCCATGAAACTAACAGATCAGATGTATAAAACTATATCTGTTATATATCAACAAATATGTGATACACACACAGCAGATAAACAACAGTGTATTAAAAGTTATTACAGCATCACCAAGGAATGTCAGCCTGGATTAACATTCACAAATTAGTCAATGGAATTCGCATGCCAGCAATTGAAGAAGAAAACACATCATCTCAATAGATGCAGGGAACGCTTTTGACAGGATTCAGAACCATTTCTGATGAAAACTCCCAGCATCGAAGACTCGAGGGGAATGCCTCGGCCTGCAAGGAGCATCTGCAGAAACCCCACGGCTGACGTGCTCCCAGAGGTGGAAGACGGCGTGGGAGCAGAGCCAGGGTGCAGGGCTCCCTCCCTCTCCACGGTGCTGGAGGTCCTCGCCAGTCCACAGGGTGAGGGGAAGGAAGAGACAGGCAGATTGGAAAGGGAGAAAGAAAGCTCTCTCCATTGGCAGAAGACTGGACTGCCCTTTAGAAAGGCCTGAAGAGCCCACACAGACTTTACTCTGACAAATATCAGTGCAAGATACGAGGTCAATTTGAAATTCTTTGTTTTATATTAGCTAGCTAGGAACAATTGAAACTTCAGAAATAACATCTGGAATAGCACTGACGTATTTGGATATAAATCCAATAAAATACATTAATATGTGTACACTGAAAACTATGAAACACCGATGAAGGAAATCGAGAATTTATGAAGAAATGGACAGAGACACCACGTGCCTGGTTGGAAGACTCGTGTTAGCACGTTAGCTCCACTGATTGACCTGTGATCTGCCGCACTTCCAGCCGGAATCTCTGCAGGGTGTCAGAGAGCCGACTACAGGATGCTTCTAACATTGATGGGGCAGCAAAGGAATGAGAATAAACAAGGCAGTTTGGAAAAAAGCCAGTAAACTTGAAGGAGTCACACTTTCTGATTTCAAGACTTATTGTAAATCAATTGTATTCAAGACAGTGAACTTTGACGGAAGGACAGAGATGTGAGTCATGGAGCAGAAATGAACCTACACATACAGCCCAGTACCTGATGGAGGAGATGGTGGTTCATTAGAGAAAGGGCAGTCTTTTCAACCATCCATGCTGGGACAATTGGACATCCATATACAAAAAAAGTTTTTTCTGTATGTTGCACCATTCACAAACATTAAATTCTTAAAGAAGAATGTTGATCTTAAAATTATACAAGTTCTAGGAGAAAACTTACTGGTAAGACAGACATCGTTGTGACTTTACATTAAGCAAGGATTTCTTCACTATGACACCAAAAGCACAATTTACAGAAGCAAAATATTGATGATAAGTTAGAACTTATAATTAGGAACTTCTGCTCTCTGTATGACACTGTTAAAGAATGAAAAGATATGTCACAGATGGGGGTGGAAATATGTGCAAATCACATGCGATGAAGGACTGGAAAATAGAAAGAACTCTCTAAAGCCAATGAGAAAGCAAAGCCCCAGTTTACAAATGAGTAAAAGATTTGAACAGGCATCTCACCAAAGAAAATGCACAATAATAAATAAGCACATGAAAAGATGCTCAACATCTCTAGTCTTTAGGGAAATGCGAGTGAAAACCAGTGAGATATCAATACAAATTCATCGTTAGAGTGGTTGAAATTAACAAAACGAAATAGGAAAACCCTGAGAATATGTGGGAGAGGAACCCTCACACCCTGCCTGTGGAAATGCAGAATGGTGCCTCACTCCTGAAGTTACAAGTACCCTCCAAGTGACCCTGAATCCCACCCCATGTGTTTACCCAATTGACATGCAAATGTCTCTTTACTCAGGGACCTGAAACAAATGTTTGCAGCTGCTTTGTGAGCCCCTGTGAGAGAAGCCAGATTCAGGCCTGCATGCCCTCCGTGTCCATCTATCCAGCCTGAGGGACAGCCAGACTGTGGGGACAGGAGGGACCTGGTGCTGCAGGAGCACAGGTCTTGGGAGGAGGGGAGAAGCAAGGCACCAGGTGTTTGTGGCATGATGTCACTGCTCTGTATTCTGGTGAGGCCCCCAGTCTTCCCTGTGGCTCTTTTGCCCTCTATCTGGGCTGTGGCCTGTGGGGCTCAGGGCCCTGCTCTCTCCCAGCTCCCCCACTGCACAGCCACGGTGAGTCCCATCTCCAGGTGCTCCTGACTCCCCAGGTTTTGATTTCAGGCCGGGGCCTTTCTGTTCTTTCCAGACGTACCTGTGTACCTGTCCAGCTCCCGGGCTCTTTAGATTGAGTGTCTCCACCCTCTGCCCCCACAGCACAGCTGGCTTCCTCCAGCCCATCTGGGTCCCACTGGACCCTCTCTCTGTCTCTCTCATCTCCCATCTCCCATCCCACCTGTCAGTGCCTTGTACTCCCTGGCTGGCTGCACTGGCTTCCTCCAGCCTCTGCCTCCTTCCTGCCTCCTTTCCACCTGGCAGGCCCAACAGGGCCAGGTCCTCACAGGCCCTTTAAAAAAGGTCCTGTGTGAGCTCACAGCCCTGCTCCGATGGTCTGGACTTAGAATGATTTGGGGAAATAGCTTATGCTGTAATGTTCATTGTCATGTTGAAGACAGCTATATTGAGTTCATGCGCATAGAAATGCTAGAATCGCTGCTGGATTCTAGGCGATCTGTGGGCTCATGTTTCCCCTCCTGTTCCTCCCATGTGGTTCCTGCTGCTGTGCAGGGCACCGCTGCCAGCTGCACCTGGCCTTCTTCCCCCATCGGAGCAGCGGTGGTGTGGCCATGCTCAGCACCCCATTTTACAGATGAGAACAGTGAGGTTTGAAGAGGGCACGAGAGGCTCCCAGGCCCCACAGCGAGTAGTCGCAGTCACAAGATGGAGACCGTGATTCCAAAGGCCATACCAGTGGCTAAGCAGGGGACGTGGATCCGGTGACAGGTCTCACTGCGGGTGCCTGTCAGGAGGTTCTGAAGAGACTGGACTGTGTGTCCATCGATGGAGGAGAGGGTAGTGGAGTCGGGTCAGCAGTGCTGGCAGGGGTGAGGTGTGCCTCCCCCGCCAGGCAGGGTGGAGGAAGAAGGCAGCAGAAATGGGGAGGTGGCCCTTTCAGTGACAGAGAGCAGGCCACCTGCTGCAGGGGAGCAGAGAGGGCAGATCTGACCCTTGAGCAAAGAGGAGGATCTCAGTTGGACCAGTAGGCAGGGTGGGACCTCACGACCTGAGGGAAGAGGAGTGACAGCTCCTCTGGGAGCTCTTCGGGGCTCACTTGGGATTCTCAATGGGGGTGACGAGGAGACAGTGTCCGGCGACATCTGGGAGGGTGCAGCTGGGGCTATCCTGGGGGCCAGGGCAGGTCCTTTGGAAGATTAGGGCTGGCGGGAGGGGTCTTGATAAGGAAGAAACAGTCATTGGTGGCTGGGAGGGCAGCTGAGGGTCAGGGGCTGTGGGATGCCACTGCGATGGAGCAGAGAGGGCAGGTTTATCGGGCCCCTGAGTGGTCACAGTCCCCTATGAACTTGATATGGTCCAGCAGCCATAGCGCTGAGTGGAATTCTGCTAGGCAGGCTGGCTTCAGGGAGAAGGTTCCCAGAGGTGGCTCTGTGGCATCTTGCACTGTGACCTTGAGGCTGTGGTCACCACTGGCCCCTGCAGTCAGTACAAAGACAGGTGAGTGCCTGAGGCGTGGCAGGAGCCCATGTGCTCCTGCTTGCTCCCTCAGAGGGAAAGTGCTTTCTGGTTAAGATTCATCAGTTCACGTGGAGCTTTGATGTCCCGGAGCTACAGGTTTGGTGAAGTGTCCCTACGTCCACATCTCTGTCTCTGAAAA
>NW_005872108.1:0-37001 GCF_000147115.1 Myotis lucifugus
GTCACCCCTCCCAGAAACCATATGTAGTTTAAGGACAAGTCAAGTAGAGTGGAACCATACTACAGGAACAGCTGTGACTCTCTATTTAAATATAGACACATAATAAATTTCCTTTTGCCATTTGAAGACAATTATATTACTCTGAAGAGTCCCTGAAAAGGACTGACAAGGAAAATCAGAAGATCTTAAAGCAGGTCAGTATATTTTTCTCCTTATATAATTCCTCCAAAATGTAGCAATGCTTAATAAATCATTTCTTTGATTTGGCAATACATTTCTTTGCATAAATTCAATAAGACCGGTTTCCAGTAGTGGTTTTATTGACCGGAATCTTTGACTGGAGTATCATGTTTTAAAGAGCCCTGTCTGAACACTAAAGACTTAAAGCCAATAAGAGTGCCGCAGAAAAAGCCTGGTATCCTGCTTGGGAGCCCTGAAAATGGCTGGCGCTGGAGCATCAGGCCCATGCCCTACCATCACTGGTGGTTGGTCACAGTAGAAGAGCAATAAGGACACCTCTGCGTCCCTGCAGAACCCCCAAGCACTCTGGGCCTCAATGAGTAAGAGGGCTACTGAGATGGGCCATAAAGCCTAGGGCGTGGGCCCAGGTAGAGTTGCTGAAGGTGAGGGATTCACCTAACTCAGCAGATACTGCAGGTAGGCCTGATGGCAGCTGGATGGCTTGGCTTCCTTTCCTATGGGGCACACTAAGATTAAATCATGAAATTCTGGCAAAGGTGGTCAGTTACCATTCTTGTTGTGTTTATGTAAACAATCAGGCCAAATTAAATACAATAGAAAAGTTGGTCTTGATTTGGCTCTTTTGATAAACATAGAGGTAATTTTAAGGAGATAAATTCTATTTCTATAGAAGTTATTAAAACTAAAATGTTTTCTTTCCCTTCCACTGACCATTTGTTACAGTCTGTCTCCACCAGGTCACAATCCCACCTCCTTCTGTGCCCAGGCCTCATCATCCCTCTGACAGACAGCAAGGATCTCTTGGCTCTGAGAGAACCTCTGATCTGCCTCAGCAGGAAGTAATTACAGAAGAAATGCAATGTCCATTTTCCCTAAAAGAATTCAGAGCCAGGATCCTTGAGGTAATATATAGGGCAGTTAGACAGACATGAGCAGAGCAGGGACGATGGGCCAACTAGCACTACCAGATGTAACTAAGTATTTCCACCTTTAGGTATGTAAGACCTAGGGGCATAGCCAAAGAGGTACTCACCCAAAGTCTCATCCCCTAGAAAAGGCCAATAGCCTATTTGTCCAAAAGACTTAACCCCTTTACATTTTGCTGATCTACTTACCTCCGGGCAGTAGCATCCACAGCTATGCTTATCAAAAAAAGCAAATAAGTTAACCATAGGGCAGGAACTAATGCCCCACATGCAGTTGAGGCTTTACTCCAGAACACACTGGAGTGCTGGATGTCAAACGCTCGAGTCACCCAGTTTCAGGCTCTCCAGTGGGCAAAAGAAAACTCAGTAGCAATTTATACTGAGAGCAGGTATGCATTTGCAATGGCTCACGTACATAGTGCTATTTACAAGGTAAGGGGACTCCACAGAAGCAAGAGGGAACTGGGCCATAGAAGAAGCGGAGCCCAATTCCCTCTTGCTTCTGTGGCTTCCCTAAAACCAGTGGGGCCTCTACAGATTCTAGTGTCTCTTCCAGACCCTGACCTACCCAATCTAGAAATCTGAAACCCATAACCAATCTTTACTCGAGTTCTTACAGGCTTTACAGTCCACCCAGAAAACAGTCCAGAAGCACTTCAAGACGCTCTGCCTGTACCAACTTCTGATCTGGTCCATCCCTTCCAACCTGGTGACTCTGTTTAGATAAATTTGCCACCTAACGACTGACTCCTACCTGAAAAGGACCACCCCCACGGCAATCAAGGTCAACGGGATTCTGAAGTGTCTTCATCACACCCGGCTTAAGACAACCAGGAAAAATAGAGAGTCCAGGACTCTTCAGACCCTCTAGAGATTATTCCTGGCCCTCATTCCAGGCCCTTATCTTATAAGCAAGCCCACTGACTTTATTTGGCAGAGAATTAATTCTATTAAGCTTATAGTCCTCAGGGGTCAATATAACTCCCTCCCCAACAATGACCCAAAAGAGTCAATGATTAGACTCATGTACATAAAACCAGTGGGGGATGAAGTATCCAACTTCCCCAAACAAAGTCATCAGTGCTGGCACCAGGCCAAACCTTTGGTTGAGGTCTCAAAGACCCAGCACATAGTGGTTCTTTAAGAACTTGCAAAGGGGACCAGAAAACCCCATATTTGGGAGACAAAGAGGGTAAAAAGGTACAAATACAGGAAACTTCCTGTGTGAGTTAGCCCAGAATTCTAGAGACATTTTTCTTTGGGCCCGCGCGTAATAATAAATGTAACTCTGTCTCTCTAAGCGTTGCTTGGTTCTTCTCCGGTCTTCTGTAACACCTGCACTCGGCTGCTCCAGACTGGGAGGTGCTGGCAGAAGGTGGCAGTCACCAGAGCAGAGTCAGAACTGGGCCTCCATGGGCTCTGCCCACCCCAGTTGTGTCGCCAAAGGGAAGCCCAGCTGCACACTGCTCAGCAGGGGGAAGCCTGAAGGGAAAAGTGGGGGTGGCCATCCCCTGCATAGCCTCAGCCTTGAGTTCCCCTGGCCTGCCTCACTCATTTCCTCCCACCACCCCCTTTCCCAGATCAAGAGAAGGGTCTAGGTGGTTGCAAGGGCTTTGAGTGGGGCTGGTGTGCACTCATTTCTCTTCCTTGTGGCCTAAGACGAAGCTCTCGCCAGGTGCCTTAGCTGGTGGACTGAGGAGAGAGCACAGTCCACCCAGTCAGCTCCGCCTCCCTCTCTGCTGGGCGGGAAATGAGGAACAGAAGGAAACAGTGGGCTGTGCTCAGGCTTCCAGGTGTGACCTGCCCTGAGTGGATGAGTTTGTGGAAAGCCATTTCCCTCTCTGGGTCTGTTTTCTTGCTGGTGAAGTTAGGGGCTGCCTCGTTCCATCTGGCTTTTCTCCCTGACCCTGTGTTGCACCGGCCCCACCATCCTCACCAAGGGCAGTGTGTGTGATCTTGCCTCTCCTTGCACAGCCCTGTACACTGGTCCCCAGGCCCCTGAGCAGAAGTCAGCCATGGCCCACCTGTCGGAACCGGTGGCAAGGTACCCAGGGATCAGAGGCAGGCCAGTGCCTCAGGCACCCCCCCCTCCTGCTCCAAAACCCCAGACTGGGGGTGTTGGTTGGGAGTCCCTTCCCCTCTGGCGCTTGTCTCCAGGAGCTTAGGAGACTGTGGTCCAGGCAGGTGGGCAGCGACCAGAGCTCTCCACACGGAAGCTCGTCCAGCCTCCAGGGCTCCCACCTCAGCCTGTGAAATACTCATCCCCAGAAATCAAGGTGCAGGCAGGGTGGGCTCCTTCTGGGGCTGCAAGAGAAAATCGGTCTAGGTCCACCCCAGCTGCTGGTGGCAGCCAGCTATCCTTGGTCCATGGCTTGGAGACCCATCCCCCACCCACCCCTGAGTCCCAGTCACAAGGCCTGTGAGTGAGTCCAAATTCCCTCTTAGAAGAACACCTGTCATTGCAGGTAAGGCCCACCCAATCGAAGCCCTCCTCTGAACTTGATTACATCTGCCAAGGCCCTATCCCAAATAAGGTCACGATCACTATTCCCATAGGCATGGGTTAGGGGACACTGTACAATACACCCCAGGAGAGGTATCACAGGCCACAGGAAGGAGACAGAGGCCTGAGGTTGAGTGGAAACACAAGTCTCAGAGCAGCAAGCTGAGTATGAAATACCCCATAACTACTGGTAAACACAAGCAAGAATAACTCAACACATTTTCCTATGGGTAGATGGGCATCCAGGTAAATGAGCCCACGTGTGAAAAGGTTCATGCCCTGTTGACGAGCAGGGTTCCTTTGGTGGCAGTTCCTGAAGAGGCTTCTTGTCCATAATCGGTAGGGATCTCCTGTACGAAGTGAGAACATATCCTTGTACTCACCAAGTCAGGGGACCAAGTGTTCTGAGAGCAGACATACTGAGGTTGCTGAGACTTATCTAGCACTGCCACCCTCCCACCAGCAGAGGGCGCCACCCCACCCCTCGCAGAGCGCTGCTCCCTGCCTGGATCCTGCCCAGCCAGAATTCAGCATTGGTACCTGTGGAGGATGCTGCCTCCACAGGCCAGGGAGCTTTTGCTGGTGGCTAACCGAACCACGTGGCCTCTGGAAGCCCAGAGGGGGCGTGGGCGCTGGCGCGGCTAAGGCCATGGTGAGGAGTCTGTGCTGGGACCTCTGAGGGCCAGCCCCAGCAGTGCTCATTGCAGGTAGTCTGTTCCCTTCCCCCAAAGGTGGCCAGGGCAGGTCAGGGCATAGGGCAGGCCGGGCTCCGGGTCCTCCTGGCTTGGGGGCTCCTGCTCTGTGGGCACCAGCTGCTTAGGGAGCTGGCCTTCTGAAGTCAAGGTTTTTTTTCATCCTCATCATGGCCTGGCCCACTCCTCCCTGCAGAGTGTGACAGAGCCCGGGCGCTTTCCTTGTGCCCTGTGCTGCCAGGATTCGGGGCTGTACCAGGGCTTCCTAGAGCCTCCCCCGCTCCCACTCCTGTGTCAGACTGAGATCCTCCACAACCAAATGGTTCTGGTTGGGATAGAATTTCAGAGAGTTGTAGTTAAAGCCATAGATCCTGACAACCTACAGCAGGTCAGGAATTCAATGGAGGTGAAAATACTGGTAAGAAGTTATTGGTCCACTTCTCACTTAACCTTCACTCATGGCATGAAGGACACCAGAAATGACTGGTTCCAGGGAAGTCATTGTGGTGCCTCAGCCAATGGCATCCCCTGAACCCTGTGCCCCAGCGATGAGCTCTCCCGATGCTGCGCCCATTAAACTCCAGTTCTGTGGGGCCAGGAAGGTCCCCGAGTATCCAGATTTGTGTTAAAATCCCATCAGAATGAATGTATGTGCTTAAATAACTTTAGCAACGTGAACAGTATTTCTATTTTTAAATGCTATACTGTTATTTTTTAATACACCAATATGAAATTTGAGAAATATGATATAATTAAATTGGAGGCCCAGTGCATTTCATGCACTGGAGGGGGGTCCCTCAGCCCAGCCTGCCCCCTCTCACAGTCCGGGAGTCCTCAGGGGCAGGAGGTGACCCAGCGATCAGGGGAAGGCAATGACTCATCACACCTCTGCTGCTGCCACTGCTGGCAATGCAAGCTGCGCTTGGCTCTGGTTACTGAGCCTCGGGCTGGCCCTGGCAAGTGGGCAGCCACCATCAGCAGCTCACTGCATCTCAGGCCAGCCCTGCTTGCCTGAGCCTCAGTCAGTGGGGGATGCAGGAGGACTGAGGCTCCTGGCAGGGCTGAGGGGACTCTGGTGGTAGGATCACTCCCCCACCCTGAGTAGGGCTGAGGTGACCCCGGCTGCAGGCATGTGGAGCAGCTGGCCCCACCCCTGCTGTGGGTGCCGCCATCTTGTGAGTGTGTGATGGTCAATTTGCATACTACCTCTTTATTATATAGGCTATGCATTTTTTCTGGGAAAGGGCCCTGCAACTTTCATAAATATCACTAAATAGGTGAGAGATGGTTTTGGTCCAAAACTTCTGCCTTCTCACCTGGACTCCCTGTGGCTCTCTCTCTATAGCCAAGCTCTCCCCCTCATGCCTCCAAGCATTATCCACCCAACACCTACAATGCAGACCAGATCCGCCTCTTTCTTAAACCCACTGAGATGGTTTCTTATCACACCTATAGCAGAACCCAAATTCCTTATGGGACCTACAATGCTCAACATGGTTCCAGCTCCCTACACCTTGCCCATCACCACCACATTCCAGCCACACTGGCCAGCTTCTGTGCCTTGGTCGCCCAGCCTCACTCCTGGTCTTGACACCAGCCGTTGGCTCTGCTGGAGTGCTGCTGCCCTCACCCCAACTCTACCTCCACCTCAGGGTTGGCTCCTTTGCTGCCAGATGTCAGCTTAGAGGTCACCACCTCCTCCTTGTGAGGCCTTCCCTGACCACCCTGCTGAAATCAACCTCTCCCCAGTCACCATCTCACCATCCTATTCCACTGCTCCACAGAGCACCTATCAGTATCTGAGATTGGGTTCATTTATTGATTTGTCGGCTTGTTGATGATCTGAGAATGTAAGTTCCAAGAGGCCTTGTGTACCTTGAACGGTGCCTGGCATATCAGAGGCACTCATGAACACTTCTGGAAGGAATGAGTGAATGAATGCTACCTCCCCATTTCACAGGTGAGGAAACTGAGGTCCCAAAGGGAAGTGACTCACCCAAAGTCAACCTGAGGAAGGAAGTGTTGGTGTTAGAATCCAGGTCTTCTTGCTCCACATTCCATCTCCCTGCCACCTTCAGTTCCCACCTGGGACTTAACCCCAACCTCTCAGTCCCTGGAAGACAAGACTCCATCAGGCTCACCTCTCTGCCCTCTCCTCTCCTGGCATTCCAGTGAGGGTAGTGGAGCGTTATCATTGTTTGCAATTGTGGTTAAATGTACATAACATAGCATTTACCATGTTGACAATTTTTTCAGTGTACTGTTCCCAGCATTAAGTACATTTAACACCCCCTTCCATAGCTCTTATCTTCCCCAACTGAAAAACTATCCTCATTAAACACTAGCTCCCCATTCCTCTCTGCTCCCCACTCCCCAACCCTGGCACTCCCCGTTCTACATTCTGTCCATGAATTTCACTGTTCTAGGTCCTTCATAGAAGTGAAGTCAGGCAGTATTTTTTTGTGTGACCAGCTTATTTAACTTAGCATAAGGTCCTCAAGGCTCTTCCATGTTGTAATGTTTCAGAGTTTCCTTCCTTTCTACTCTATGTATATTTTGTATTTTGTTTTTTAATTCACTTGTTAATGAACATTTGGGTTGGGTTTACCTTTTGACTATTGTGAATAATGCTGCTATGAACATGGGTGTGCAGATATCTATTTGAGTCCCTGCTTTCAGTGTTTGTGGGCATACACCCAGAAGTGGAGTTGCAGGACACTGGTAATTCTATGTTTAACTTTTTAAGGAACCGTCATTGTTTTCCACAGTGGCTGCACCATCTTACGTTCTCATCACAGTGCCCAGACTTTTCTTATATTTTGCTTTTTGTGTTCTTGTTTTGCTTCCATCTTTTGAAGGTGAGAATGGGAGGCTGTGACCCCTAAACTCTGCCCACACAACTCAGCGAGTCAGAATTCAGCCCTACTTGCCCTCCTCTTGCTAGCTTTCCTATCTGTGACACCTGTGGGGCCAAACAGTTCACCTGGCTTACATATGAGCAAGTCAACAGCAGCACAGGTCCCCAAACCGCCCCCATGACCTTCGGTTCTCCATAGTCCAGATTCAATCCGCCCAAAGGAAGATAAAATTCATTCATAAACATAAACCCTCACAAGCCAATAAAACAGGGCAAATGAGACACAGAGAAAAGATGTCCTTTCAGGTCTTAAGAATTCCCTGAGAGTCCCCAGGCCTAAAGCCAGTTGTTTATTGTTGTAAGTGTATATAAAAGTGTGGGGGGGGTCAGGGAGGGGGGAGATGGACAATGGCTTGTGGTGACCTCTTTTCTAGGCCAATGATAAGTGAAGTCTGGCAACCAAAGTCACAAACAGTCAAGCCTACAGGACAAAGAAGAAACATTTACCATGATTAAAGTACCTCCTCTGTTCACTTTGGAGAAAAAAGATAGTTTTGACATTCTAGACAGTGGTTCTTCAACTTGGGTGCCTCTGAGTCACTGGAAGATTTGCTACAACAGGTTACTGAACCCCACCTCTGGAGTTTCGACCGTAGGGGTCTGAGATGGAGATGGAGAATTTGCCACAAGTTCCCAGGTGCTGCTAGTGCTGCGGGCCCGTGCACCACACTTTGAGTAGCCAGGACTCAAAGGTCCAGAAGGTCTGGGGCTTGCTCTTGATCAAGTGTCCTACATGAGTTCCCAGGCTGGGGAGCAGAGGCGGCTGGAAGGGGAACTTGAGACCCAGCCGAACCTGTGGCCAGAACTAGGACACAGCCTTTGGGAGATCAAAGCCTGATTCAAGTTTTCAAAATATAGTGACTGAATTTGTATTTCAAAATGTAGTGAGTGCATTTACACTTTGTGTTTGCAAAATCTTTTAGTTATAAACTCTGCCCCCTTGCCTGGCTTTCACAACAGCCTTGTGATTTTTCCCATTTGGGGACAAGGAAACAGAGGCCTAAAAAGATGGAGTGGCTTACACGATTGCCCAGCACCTCTGGGTTTCATTCAACAAGTATTTGTGAACAGCTATCATGTCCACAGTACCAGCCTAGACACAGGAGACCGAGAGATAAGAAATGGCTCCCACCCTCAGGGAGCCTTCAGTCCTGTAAGACAGGAAGGCCACATGCACAAAGGACTGCCACTGGGCAGTAGATGGTGGGTGCTTGCTGCACATCCCACTTCCCTCCCACTCACATTTACTGCTGGCTTGTTGTCACTTTATACTCTCTGTGGGACAGCAGCTCTTCTGTAGTTCCAGCCCCTCTACCCTCTCAGGACGCCCAGATCGCACCACCCTCCCCGAGGGAAGGTTGACATAACCAGCTTCCTGCTACCACATAGGACATGTTCAGTGAGGCCAGCCCCGCTTCCATCTCCACTAGTCTATTGCCTGCCCAGTCACTCACGTCAGGTGCCTGACCTTCAGCTTCTTCCCTCATCTTCAAGACACCTCCCCAGAGGTGATGTCAGAGGAATGGCAGCGTCAGAGTGCACCTTTTCCTCTCAGGAATTTCAACAAGTTAATCAGCTATAATTCAACAAAGAAATCCCTGCTCAACACAGATGCATGCCTGAGAGATCCACACACTAAAACATATAAAGGTGGGCAACGGGAATAAATGGGGAGATGGCCCTTAGATACACCTGTGCAGCTGGGAGCTTGTGACTTAGCCCTTTGGCTGGGAAGAACAGAGAGCCGCGGGGGGGGGGGTTGTGGGGTAGGGGGGCAGCCCAAAGAGAGAGTGGCGAGAAAGCAAACTGATTGTGCCAGCAGACACCTGACAGAGCACTTTCATGGGGTTCTGCTGTGCAGCTCTCCACTGTTGGGCCGAGGGTGGTGTGTCAGACAAAGAAACAGAACCACAGAGCCCTGCACCCCCTGGACTCCTGAAACTTGCCTCTTGCCCTTGGAGTTGGATCCAGGAGCATATTATCTGTAAACCAAGAGCTGTTTCAGTAGAATCGCTGTTTCCCTCTGTGATGCCCAGAAGGGGTGGTTGGGGTGGAACCTCATGGAGGTCAGAGGTCACTATTATGGTAAGAGCAAAACAAACTGCACCCCCAAGCAGCCCAGCTGTACTGTCTTACAGAAGGGGCGGAAGTTCAAGACTGGGAGACCACAGAGGTAAAAAGTATCACGATTCGGGCCTTCTACTGGAAAATAATAGGAAGACCTCTTCAGAGATAAATGTGTAAGCAAAGAAGGACAGCAATACCATGGAGAGCCACAGCAATGAGGATGACAAGAAAAAAAATGAAAAATACCCAGAAAGCAAGCTGGAACACCTGGAAATATGTGATATAAATGGCAGAGATTTCATGATTGCAGTTCTGAAAATACTTGACAAGATGTGAGGAAATACTGACAGGAAATGCGGAGCACTCAGAAAACAAATCGATGAACAAAACAGGAACTTTACTAAAGAGATTGAAAGTTTAAAAAAGAACTGATCAGAACTTTTGGAAATGAAGCATGCAGTTAAAGAGATTAAACATGAACTACTGAGCAGAGAATATAGAACCAACCAGATGGAGGAAAGAATTAGTGATATCCAAGATAGGGATCAAGAAATGATGCAGAAGGAAGGAGAGAGAGGGACCTGAGCATAAAGAAAAATAAAAGCTCTAGAAGGCCTATCTGACTCCATCAGAAAAAGCAGTATTTGGATTTTAGGCATTCCAGAGGAGGATGAGAGGAAGCAGGGTACAGAGAGTCTATCCAAACAAATAGTTTATGAGAACTTCCAAAATCGAGGGAAAGAACTAGATCCTCCCATCCAAGAAGCAAACAGAACACCTACTCACCTCAATCCAAAGAGGCCTTCTCCAAGGCACTTGGAATTGAAGCTGTCAAGAATTAATGACAAAAGAAAAAATTCTCAAAGCAGTCAGTGGAAAGAAGGACATGATCTACAAAAGAGAACCCATCAGAATTTCATCAGACTTCTCAGCAGAAACACTACAACCCAGAAGAGAGTGGAACTAAATATTCAAATGTCTGAGAGAGAGAAATTACCCCACACAAATAATATATCCAGAAAAATTATCCTTTAAATATGAAGGAGAAATAAAGATGTCCCACAACATATAGAAACTGAGGGATTTTATCACCAGAAAACCTCCATTGCAGGAAATACTCAAGGGAGTTATTCTACCTAAAACAAAGAACATAAGGTCACAACACTACGAGTAAGATCACCAAAAAACCAACAGCATAAGCAGGGATAATTTGTGACAAAAACCTAAAAGAGGAGGAAGGAAAGGTCTGAACTGGCAAAGGAAGATGAAGGTCAGATGAACTCAAAAGGGAAAAAACTACGGTATATATACAACTTCACTTTTTATGAACCTAATGGTAACCACACACAAAAATCACCAAACCAGGACATATAGCTTTAAAAAAGAGGAAATAGAATACCATCAAACAAAAACAACTGACAGAAACATAAAGAGAAAAAAAACACACAAAAACAATGGAGGCACAGAGCTACCAGAAAACAAATGATAAAATGATAAAATGGCTATAGGAAATCCTCATACATCAAGTATACACTTTTCTCCAGCACACATGGAACATTCTCAAGGATAGACAATATGGTGGGTCACAAAATTAGCATCCACAAATTCAAGATTGAAATGATACCAAGCATATTCTCTGACTATGATGCATTGAAATTAGAAATCAATGGCAAAAAGGAAGTAAACAAACCCACAAATATGTGGAGATTAAACAACACACTACAAAAAATGACTGGGTCAAAGAAGAAGCAAAAGATGAGATCAAAAGATATATAGAGACAAATGAGAATGACAATATAACATATCACAACCTCTGTGATGCAGCAAAAGCAGTAATAAGAGGGAAGTTTATGTCATTATAGGCCTATCTCAAGAAACAAGAGAAATCCCAAGTAAACAACCTAATGTCACATCTTAAAGTACTAGAGAAGGAAGAACAAAAGCAACCCAAAGTTAGCAAAAGAAAGGAAATAATAAAAGTTAGAGCAGAATTAAATAAAATATAGAACAAAAAGACTACACACAAAAAATCAAGAAAGCAAAGAGCTGATTCTTTGAAAAGATTAATAAATTGACAAACCCCTGAGTAGACTCACAAAGGAAAAAGGGGGAAAGACCCATATAAACAAAATCAGAAATGAGAGAGGAGAAGTCACCACAGACATCACAGATATACAAAGGATCATACTAGAATATTATGAAAGACTATATGCTATCCAATTCAATAACCTAGAAAAATGAATAAGTTCCTGGAAATGTGTAAGCTTCCTACACTAAATAATGAAGAACTGGAAAATTTAAATAGGCCAATCAACAGTGAGGAAATTGAAACAACCATCAAAATCCTAAAAGTCCAGGGCCAAAAGACCACCAGTGATTTCTACCAAATGTTCAAAGAAGATTTGAAACCTATCCTTCTCAAACTCTTCAAAAAAAATGGAAGAAGAGGCAATACTTCCCACCACATTCCATGAAGTCACTATAACCCTGATACCAAAACCTGGCAAAGATAACACAAAAAAGAAAACTACAGACCAATATCTCTGATGAACACAGATGCAAAAATCCTAAAGAAAACACTAGCAAATCTAATACAGCAGTACACCCCCAAAAACAGTACATCACAATCAAGTGGGTTTTATTCCAGGGTCACAAGGATGGTTAAGCATACACAAATTAATCAATGTAATACACCACATTAACAAAAGAAAGGATAAAATCATATGATCTTATCAATAGATGCAGAAAAGGCATTTCAAAAGATACAGCATCCATTTATGAGTAAAACACTTAATAAAATAGGAAAAGAAGGAAAGTAACTCAACATAATAAAGGCCATAAATGATAAACCCTCAACTAATATCATGCTCAACTGTGAAAAATGGAAAGCTTTTCTTCTAAGATAAAGAACAAGACAAGGATGTCTACTCACCACTCTTATTCAATATACCTGTAGTGCTGGAAGTTCTCGCCAGAGCAATAAGGCAAGAGAAAGAGATAAAAGGCATCCAAATAGGGAAGGAAGAAGAAACTGTCACTTTTTGTGGATGCCATGATTCCATATATAGAAAACTCTAAAGATCCCACCAAAACCTATGAGAAACAATAAACACAGTCAAATTACAGGATGCAAAATCTATGTGCAAAAACCCATTGCCTTCCTATATACTAATAACAAAACTTTAGCAAAAGAAATTAAAAAAGAAGGTGATACTGAGGCTTAAAAAGAGGGTAGATGATTATCTCAAGTTAATCGCTCTAATCCATCTGGTTCTGGAACCGAGCTCTCAACGGCAGATGCTCTGGTCCATGTGGTCCAGTGCCACATTGCTCCAGCCTGCTTCCTCCAAACTCCCTTCTCCCTCCTGTCTTCTGGAAGCCGCAGTGGTGGGGGTCGAAAGGGATGTGTAGAGCAAAGCATCTCAGTTTTGTATCCTTAAACCATCTCACTTCTCTTTTGTCCTCACAAGCCTGCTGGGAGGTGGCCATGGCTAGTATTTATCTCCATTTTACAGACTCCCCCAGCTACAGCAAGTGACCTGCCCACTCCTCTGCCCACTGCTAAATCCCCAAGAGCCTTCCCATGCCCTCTCCAAGAGCCTTCCCATGCCCTCTCCGCCCGGCATCACTGTTCTCTGGCTTGAGGATTACATGCATCCACAGGATTACCTGTGTCCACACCATTGCCAGCCAGGAGGCCCTACCCACCAACCAGCGACCCCAGCCTGTGCTCTGAGGCCACTCATAGGCCAGCTGTGTCCTCCTCCAAGGCCCAAGCCCTTGTTTGGACTGTAACCCCCCATCCCCCGCCTCCCCGCGCCTGACAGCTGCCCTTGCCTAAGAGGGAACAGGGAACACACAGCCTGGCAGGAAGACAAGGAAGTGTTGGGTCACCTGTGCGGAGGAGCTCTGGGAAATGGTTAACTGTCTTTTCACCCACGAGGACCACAGGGTTATATTGGCCTCATAGAATGTGTTAGGAACTAATTACCAGGTGGCCACGGTGCCAGTAGAGGGGTGGATGCTAAACCAGAAGAAGCACCCCACCCGGAAGAGGAACTGGGACGCCCCGCGCTGCTGTTCAGCACTGGCAGTGCTCCCTCCAGGGAGCCTGCACCTGGAGGAGCAGCTCCTCCAACCCCGCACTCTCACCACTTCCCAGGGCCTGAACAAGAAGATCCAAGGGTGGGCAGGGACAGCACAGAGGACCTCCTGCTGGTCTTGTTGAGAATTCACGGAGGCCTTAGGGCCCTCTGCCCCCCAGGCTCAAAATGACAATAACAATATTCACAGCTCCCAGTTGTTTTTTAGATCTTTATTGTTGAAAGTATTACATCTGTCCCCTTTTTCCTCCTATTGACCTCTTCAAACCCGCTCCCCTCCCCCACCCAGGCCTTCACCACCCCTTTGAGTGTGGCCATGGAGTATGCATATATGCAAACTGGTTCATGTTCTTTGGTTGATCTCTTCCCATCTCTGTCAGCTTCCCTCTGACAGAGCTCCCAGTTTCTGAGCACTTTGTGCCAGGCCCTGTTCTAAGCACTGAAATGCATGAGCTCATTTGATCCTCACCACTCTGAGGTAGATACTTTTATCCCCATTATACACATGAGGGAATGAGGCACAGAGAGGTCAGGTAACTTGCCCAAAGTCACACAGGTAATAAATGGAGGCACTGAGATTCACACCCAGGCAGGTGAGTCCGCAGCCGCCATCACCACCTGTATCCCATCTTAAACCACCCTGAGCTGGACCCTCAGCACCTTGTTCTTTCACAGCTGCATATCAACTCCCGTGTCCCTTTCCACACAAAGACCTCTTGAATGCCAGCCCCAGTTTTCAGACAGGAAAGTGACTTCCCCTATGGAGTGTCTTGTTTGCCCCAGGCAATCTGTGCTGCGGGCCCTCGATGCTCCCTTGACTCCCTTCCCAGAATTCTTTGCACTGCCCAGTGGGGTCGCTGTCCCCCAGCTGTCTCTCTGCATGGCCTTCCTTCCTGCCACTGCCTGGCTCAGAGCAGGGTGCCCCACTCCTGTCTGTGAATGAGTGTCTGGGGGTGGGCGCTGCAGGAGTTGGTTGTCAGGACAGGTTGGAGGGGTAGGGATGGAGGGCAGCTGGAGTGCAGCAGGGGAAGTAAAGGCAGAGGTCGATGTCTCACTTTCTAACTCCTCTGGGCAGCTTCAAACTCCATACCTTCTGACTGGGCGCCGAGCCGAGTCTCTGGAAGGAAATGGACAGTGAGAAGAAGGCAGAAGATACCCCAGCAGCTGGCAGGGAGGCAGAGGGAGCAGGTGGATGGGACAGCAGGATGTTTTGCTTTTCCTGCTGAGCACATGCCCAGCAACCTCCCAGCAGGCTCTTCTCTGGGGCTGGATCAACCTCTTCTGCTTGTCCTCATTGTGAAATTTCTCCTTCGTGCAAAATCTTCATGAATGGAATTTTCCAAATTAACTATTCATGCCATAAAATTGCATGTGTGCTTTTTAAACATTGCTAAACTGAAAGCAGTTAAGAGTTTGGCCTTGAAAGCCATAGTGCACGAGTTTGAATCCCACCTCTGCTACCTACTAGGAGGGTGGCCTGGATAAGGCCCTAACCCTCTCTGTGCTGGGTCCTCGTGGGTGAAACCTTGTGGGACGAGGCTTCAAAGGGGGCTGAGATGAATGCGTGAGTTAAATAAAGCCCTCAGCTCACCACCCAGCACGTATTAGGTTCAATAGATGTTGGCTGTTACTATTACTGTCCACTCCAATACCCTTGTGTATGTGGCTCTTCCCTTTGGAATGTTCACTGTGCCCTTGGTGCTTAGGAGCAATCTCTTTTCATCCCAAGTAGTTTTATTCTCTGAGGTTTGGTGAATAGTCTAAGGCCACTCACTCTGAGTGCCTCAGTCTAGAATTGAATGGAGTCCTGACCTGCCAGGATCATGCTCACCTCATCTTAACCCATGGGGAAGAAGTGGGTGTTTGAACGCCCAGCAGCAGCTGGATCCAGAATCCTGGCTCCCAGGGCACAGTGCTTGCAGAAT
Organism: Myotis lucifugus; assembly: GCF_000147115.1. Taxonomy (NCBI): domain Eukaryota; kingdom Metazoa; phylum Chordata; class Mammalia; order Chiroptera; family Vespertilionidae; genus Myotis; species Myotis lucifugus. The sequence continues at coordinate 15,335 of NW_005872108.1, forward strand.
AGAACCTTTCGTGCAGCGCGTCCTGGCAGGGCGGCCACATTGCACAGTCCAGGGAGGGGGACACTGTACACAGCACTCGGTGGCCCGGTCTCCCGGCCTCTGTTGTAGACCACAGTCTCTGTTTACACATGTCCAAACATATCTAGAGCCTGTCACACTTTACTCTTCAATTAAAACAAGGTTCGTTTTGCTTCATGCTTCACTTTTCAGAAACAGAACAGCATGGCGTCTGCACCAGTTACTTAAAGATCAGAGCAGCCTGTGGATTCCGGCTGCTCCTCTGGCCGTGCCTTTGTTACACAGCAAGGAGCTAGGACAATTCCAGGGCAGGAGGAATGGGCAACTGAGACAGGAAAGTTAAAACAAGGCCAAACAGGGTGGGCCATTTGCAACCAGCTTATGACTAACAAGCCATTATCTTCCCTAGCCAAGGACATGGAGCAAATGGGTAAAGCCTCCCCAAGGAGAGAATGAGGAAAGGAGGGGGAGGGGAAAGGAAAAATGGCAGTTTTATTTATTTTTACTCCCTAACAGACATGCCAGCAGACTCGGGCTTTGCAAGATCAAGTTGCCAGGTGCTTCTCATGAATTCTGGGAAGGCCACGCCAAAGTAAAGAGGGGCCTTGAGAATGAATAGGCACCAAAACAGTCAGCAGAGGAATTTTGAGACCTACAGTCAGGAGGATGTAAAACGCCTCAGACCCCCACCCAACCGCCTCTTCAGATTAGCTGAGAGCCTGTTTGCACTTCCTAAGCCAGATGGTTAGGTCTGCTCCCCCTGCTTCTTTAATAAAGGTGCTTGTTTAACTGCTTTAGTAAATCGGCTTAATCACACGCAATCACGGTCTCTCGAATAAATTCATTTCCATGAGAAGGATCGAGGTTGGGGAAAGCCCTCTCCATGGACTCGGGGCTGCCCAGTGTCACCTCTCTGGTGTCGGGGGAAAAGGTCCTCGAACACGTTCCACCTGAATGAGGAGCTGCGAGAGCTTCCTTTCATTGCTGTGTTTCTCAGTGTTGAGATACCCAGTTCTTGGCAGGATCAACCACCACCAGGCATTGGCCTTTTGCACAGCACCCAGTTCACTTAATTAAAATGAAGTACAATTGCTTTCCAGAACCTTCTAGGACCTAGAAAAGGGTCAATTATGGCCTGTGCTCATGGAAAGTTGATCTGAGACGCTGCACTGACAGCTGTCTTTCTTGCCCACAAAAACCACTACAGTAGGCTGGGCCCCAGAGACAGGGCCGGACTCTCTCCATCCAGCAGGAGAGGCGTTGATGTCATTCCCTCTTTCCAGTCTCCGGGGTTTGCGGCCTTGGCGTTGGCATTTTCCCAGTGTCAAGCCCAGGGAGGCACAGGGCAAGTGCGCAGAAAGGGCGGCAGATGGATGGATGAGCGAGCTGCTGCCACAGGCCGGAGTGGGCTGGGGACTTTTTACAGGCCCCTTACATCCATTCTCTCTTTTTGCTGTTCTTAATCTTCAACTGAGGAGATATATTTCCCATTGACTTTGAGAGAAAGTGGAAGGGGTTAAGCCGGGGGGGTGGGGATCAAAGAGAGACACAATGACTGGTTGCCTCCTGCACATGCCTGACCAAAACTGGTGGATCAAGCCACAACTGACTTACGTGCCCTTGACTGGAATCCACCTTGAGACTCTTCAGTCCATGGGCTGATGCTCTCAACATTGAGAAAAGACGGCTAGGACTTGCACTCGCTTTTGTATGGCCTGTGAGCTAAGCAGTCTTTTTACCTTTTTAAATGATTTAAAAAAAACAAAAACAAAAACAGTCTTTTGTGAAAACTCTATAGAATTCAAGGACAATGTCCACAAGTAAAGGGTCATTGGAGTACAGCCTTCCCGTTTATTGACAGATGGTCTAGGACTGCCTCCTGCCCAGCGGCAGCATAGAGAGACTGCATGGCTCAGCCCCTCCATGTTGGCCTTTCTGCCAGCTCCCTGCACAGATGGAGAGCACAGCCTCCCAGGTCTGGGAGGGCTGCCAGCACAGTCACTTTCTGGTTAGTGGTTATGTTCCCCATCCAAGCCAGCTCTGCAGCCAGGTGGCGCCAGCCCCACCCCATCCCTCTCTGTGACTTTGCTGTCCAGGTCTCCCCCCTGGTCCAGGTCCATTTGAGGGGAGAGAGGAAAGAGCGCTCCCGGGTCAGGCTCCTCCAGGAACTCCTCCAGGGTGACCATCCTCTGCTCCGGGGGAAACAGGGCCGCACCAGGCCTGGGGCTGGACCACACCCCTCTTCTGGATGCTTCCTGGTGGAGAGGCCCATTCTGGGTGGCGAGTACTCCTGGAGGCTGAGGGTAGTGTGTCCTGGGGAGCTGGCATCTCGAGGTGAGGCAGAGTGCTGTGTCCCTGCTGGGCATCAGGTCCTCACTGCTCTTGGGTTTGCGGTGGAGCCGGCCGGGTCTGAGGAACCTGGTGTCAGGGCGAGGGGACACAGAGGGACACATGTCAGCCTCTCACTCTCCCTCACCTGCCTCCAGTGGGCTCTGTGCTGCCTCAGGCTCACGGAACACAGGGAGCCCTGCTGGGAACCCAGAGCACATTCTCCCAGGCTGGCACTGGGATGTCAAGGACATGCTGGGATTCTCTAGAAGTTCACAGTGGGGTTTAAAAACAAAATAACATGGGGGGAAAGTGCAGAGTTTCGGCTAAAGCTGAAATTAGCAACAGCTGTGAGGCCCCACACTCCTTAGCCCTTGGGACAGCATAGACAGATTTTCCTCTACACAATTAACAAGCTAAAATGCTGTAAAGGAATCACACTCACCCGTGTCCTCTGACCACGATGGACCGGAACTCCTGGCCCTGTTCTCATCAAGAAGCTGCAAGAACTCAGACTCATAGGATGGGTGGCTCGACCAGGCGCCCAGAGCCAGTCAGTGAGGAGAAGGGATCTGAACCCAAATCCATGACAACTCCCAGGCCTGAATCTGAAACTGCATGATGTGTCCTATGGAGGCAAACCCAACATGCTGTGAAGAACTTGCTAGTTGTCTTCCGAAATCACACAAATAACACAAAGTCCACAGCCCAGATCCAAGGGCACTGGAAAGTGCCCAGAAGGAAAGCCGACTTACCTTTCAGGCCATGAGGTGAGCCGTCTCTGGACGCATGCCTACGGCTCTACAAGCTGCCTGGCCAGGACCCTGAGAGGAAAGGACAACCCTTAACCCAAAGGGCCGATGACCCAGTCTAGCCCAGACTAAGCCCTCCAGTCTGACAATAAGGACATAAGAGAACGATTCTGCTACAGCTCAGGGGAGCGCCCCCAGGAGCACAGACCCGGATTCTGGAGATGCCCCAGGAGGGTCCCGCCTCCCGAGTGCCAGGCCCCGTGCACAGTGGGCATGGGCTGTGCGGGAGGACAGCCTGTGCTTCTGTGTCTGTGAGGTCTGGGGCTGGGCTCAAACAATTTTGGTAACAAAGGAAATTTCACCCAGAACTCCGGTACAGACCAAACAGGGCAGCTCTGGGAAAGTGAAGCTGTGGAGCCCATCCTTACTACACATGGAGCTTTCTAGAACACGTGGTAACACCCTGCCTAGACCAGGACAGTGGCACCTAGTGAGGGCGGGAGCCAGCACAGGGCAGAGTGTGTGCCCACAGGTGGACAATGAAGTCTGTGCCTGCTTCCCGGCCCACTTCCCTTCTGTGTTCCGAGGGGGCGGGTGCTGGGGGCTTTCCGTGGCTGTTTGCTGTCCTTCAGCTCCTTCTCTTTTTTTGTTTCAAATTGACAGCTGCCCCAAAGGGAAAAGAAACGGACCTCCCCCGTGACAAGTGTGGGGCAGCCGCCCTCCTGGCTGCAGTGTGTCTAGGGCAGCCCTCCCTGCCTCCCTGGGATCAGAGAGGGAGCACCTGCTGCAGGGAGGACGGCCCCACCCGGCCAGGGCAGGGGGTCCCTTCCAGGCCTGCAGACCTCCCCTCCTGGTCCACGCCCCCAGCACACTCAGTCCCAAGGCGCCACCCCAGGTATCATCACGGCTGGTCCCGCTGCACAGTCATGGCTGGGGATAGGGACTGTGTGCCTGTTGTCCCTGCACACAGCTGCAGTTGAGCTGAACTGCACTGAGAACCGGGGACACACTAGGAGCAGATCTGCTTCCACCCCGCCAAGCAGTCTGCCCTGGACTCACTGGGGCACAGGGCACCCAGTTCCCCGCCCTGGTGCACTACCCAAATATCAGGCATCAGAAAAAGCCTGTTAGCAGCGGGGTTTGGGGGTGAGCCAAGTACTTGGTTCCCATGAAGTGCACAGAAGCAGAACGAGCCCCCTCTCTGAGAAGGAAAAACTTGAACAAAAAACCACCTTCCTCTTGGAAAAGGACGTATCACTGAGAGGCAACTGTGATACAGCTCAGTGGCTCCCAAAGCCTCCATCCATTCCAGCCCTTCTCTGCCCACCCCTTCGCTTCTGTCTCTTAATGAGAGAAACTCCAGGAATCAGAACAATTAGGAAGAGGATCACTTTCCTCAGCAGATTGAGTGTAAATCTGACTCCTGGGTGACCTTCCAAGAGCGGTGGCCGCCTCCTCCTCTTGTGTTACCCTCCACCCAGTGTGAAGAGGGGAGGGCTCCGGGGTGTCACACTGCCCCCCACAGAGCCTGTCTCTGCCATAAGTTGCAGGAGCCCATGCCACCACCATGGAGCTTTCTAGGCAATGGGAGGGTGGGAGATAGTGCTCCTCCTGCACTTATTGTTGTTACTTCAGAAGCCAAAGCCAATGTAAACGCTCTCAGCTTTTGTTTTAATTAAAAGGTTAGCTTCCCACCCTCCTAGAATTTTGTTCTTGGGAAATTATAAAGCAACTGTTAATGTTCTAGAAGGCTGGTCTCATTCACTGATTCCCTTCTGCCTACATGAGAAGGCAAGTGTTTCCTCCAATTTCTAAGATGAAATTTACCCCTGGGAGCTGCTCTGGGCAACTCCAATCCAGGTGAGGAAGGTGAGCCTTCCTGCAATCAGTGCTCTCTGCCTGGGCCACTAGGCCTTCCTTCAGTCAAGGGCAGCCAGAGCCTCCAGAATAGCGACTCTCCATCACGGGAGGGATGCAAGCAGGAGCTGCATGCTTAGGCCCTTCGGGGAGGCAGGAAAGGGGTGTTGAGGAACTGCATGTCCCCATTCCCACTTCAGCATAATACCTCCACTTTCACCACCGTTGTGTTTGGGACTTGCACACAGGCCTTAGCTTGAAAGAAAAGCACTGTTGGTGCAAACAGGTCTGAAACCCAGTGTGAAGGGCACCACTCACCGCCCACTCCCCGTGCTGCCTGTGGTTGGGGACTGGAACTCCAGGGACCGCTCACGGGGCTGTCATCTGAATTCTAGCCCACGGAGAACATAAGGCTGGTGAGTCAGCGGACCTGGAACATCCACGGAGATTCTGGGCCTTTTGCCAGACGGCCACCTCTGACTCTGGCCCAGCCCTGAGTCGTGGTCGTGTCCAGCTCCTGGAGGAGGGAGGGTCGGGTGGGCTATGCCCTTGGGGAGTATGTGCCCTGCATGTCCTATCTCTCCGCGTTTCTCCTGCTAGGACAGCCTCACACTCAGGACTCTCTCTGACTTAACTGTCAATCACTCTTATGCCTGCGCAATGACTGGGATTCCAAAGGACAGCAGTGTCCTGGCCTAAGGGCCATGCAGCAAAGGCAGCTGATACTTAGAATCCTGGGAGACCCTCCCACCTCCAGGGCCAGCTGCACCATAAGCAGGGCCCTGAGAGCAATTCTCTCCCAGAGGCCTGGGCCTCCAGGGCTTGGAGGAAGCAAAAGGAAAGAACCACCACCTGAGGGAGGAGGCGGGTTCCCTAGAGACTGAGCCTGCACCAGCAGCTCCTCACCAGCAACGTCAGAAATCCATGGGCCACCAGTCACTGCTCTTCCCTGAGAAGGACTAAGATGCCCTGTGCCTCAGGCCTGCCAGCTGCTCTCTGACAGCAGCCGTGGGTCCCCCCAAAATGGACACCAGGGTCTCCATTTTGCAGACAGTTCTAGGTTCCCCTAAGTGTGAGCACTGGGCTGCCAGGAATCGCCGTGGGCAATGCTGGGTGTGCAGTGTGAGGGGCCCTCAGACAGGCTCCGCAGGCGTCTGAACAGGCCTGGGCTCTGGCTCAGGGGGGATCCAGGCTGAGGCAGCCCAATGGTTAGCCTGGAGGGCGGGGCCTGGAGCCACACAGGCCGCTGGCAGGCCCAGGGGAGGTGGTGCTCAGGCTCCTGCTGGAGCCCAGGCAGGGCTTCTGCTCTGCAGAGCCTGGGAGACCAAGCTGATTGCTGAGTGCCCACAAGGGACACGGAGCAAGCCCACCCCAGCCGCACAGGGCACAGCGCCCCCGACACCCAACAGTCAGTGGCTGCCGTTTCAGTGTCTGGCCAGAGGGATTGCCTCCTGCCCTGTGCTCACTCACCTCACCTCCCAGGGGTGCTTCTGATTTGTAAACCAGAGGCCAGGTCCTGAGGTTGAGCCAGGCAGCCTAGAGGGCAGGGGCCCTGTCTGTCTTTGCTGGGCTTTTCAAACCACAGTTATGCTTGTCATCGCTTCCAGGGTCCAGTGGGAGGTAAGATAATGAAAAATCATAACCACTTCTTCTCTCGTCAGTTTCTAACACCTCCGGGACAGTCATTTCCAGCTCTTCTGCTGTCCTCAGATGCTGTCATCGGAAGATCTTTTTAAATTTTAAGCTGTATTTCTCTCCTTCTGTTTTATATTTTAAATTCCGAGTGCTCTTGCTCTTCCCCAAATGCTCCTTTTCACAGCATCCAGCTCTGGTTGCACCGTGCAAAGTGGCTCACTCTGCTATCATGACGGGCATTTTAAAGCTTTTGTCTCTGTGCCCAATGCCTGCTGACCCTGTTGCTCTCACATTCGTTTGTCTCTGGTGTTGCAGGCACTCCTCATGTGTCCGGGGACCCTGACCTCACATGGGCTCCCCCTGGCAAGATGTGACCCGACTGCCCTGCTGGGAGTGTCTCCCACTAATCAGATGCCTTGAAGAGGACTGTAATGTCCCATCTAAGGTGTGAGCACGCAGGGCTACTGGCATCTGGAGACATCCAACCTGTCAATCCTCCCTGAATCCCCTTGTTTTTCAGTCTAGGACACCTGCCCTCCTCGCCATGGACCGGCCTCCAGTGCAGGGACCCTGTCAAGTATCCTTCCTGGAGAAAAAACCTCCAATGTTGCCTGATTTTAGCCCAAACTCTGGTTCACCTCCATAAGGAAGCAGCCTGGTGCCACCAATTCCTGAGCAGTGGTGTGGGTCCCAGGGCTCAGGCCCAGCCATCCAGATGGCGGAGTTACCCTCCCAAAGTCGCACAACTGTAGGCGGAGCTGAGCTCTGAACCTGTGTCTGTGGGACACCAACCTGTCCACAGCATCACCCACCTACTGACCACCACTCAGTCTGAGAGGCGCCTACTGCCCCTGTGAGCTGGGTCTTTGGAAGGACCTCGGGCCGAGATGCTCATCCCTCTTGGTTCTGGAGGGACCCGTGACTCACCATGGGTGTGGCCTGGGAGCCAGGAGGTGGAGGTGGAGCTGGAAGGAGCTGTAGTGATGGCTGAGGATGAACAGGCCCTGGAGCCCAGCTCTGATGGCCTGGGCTTGGTGGCTGGGTCAGCGGAGGCATCAGTGCAGTCAAGGCTGCTTCTGGGCGGGGCCACTCCCTTTGGTATTGGGTCCCCAGGGCCTGGAGCAGAGGAGGACAGTGAGAAATGGGGCTGCAAAATCCCATGCCCAGGTGGGGCTATCACACTGAGGCCTAGAAGCAGAGGCAGCAGGGTCAGGGAGCCCAGGGACAAAAGCGGGGCTGTGTGCCTCAGGGACTGTTGTCGCAGGTGGGGTCCTGGTGGCGGCCTGAGCTGGAGGCCCCAGGAGGCCGGCCCTGGCTCTAACCATGGCTCACAGTGCAAGCCCCCAGAAGCCAGGAGAAAATAAAGGTAAGCTCAGGAGGCTCAACAAAATGTTGGTAAAGTCCAACATGTTAAGTACTGGCCCCATGCCGTGTCCCTCAGTCCCTGATTCAATAGTAAGAAGACCTGGCCTGTGGCTGCTCAGGACCACTCCCGACCTGTGGGCCAGGCCCTCAAGGTCCAGGATGTGCACCCTGCCAATGGGCTTCCCTTATGATTTGAGAAAGAAGTTCATTGCCACCCTAACAGTCATCTGTTTAAGAAGGCTTCATCTCTCATGGTGACTTTGATTGCAAGAATGATTTTTACCATGTTTTGCAATTTCTGAATTTTCTTCTATGAACATATACCCTTGTCTAAGTTAAATAAAACCCCAATAAAAACAGCAACATTGGGAGGAAAAACACACCTGAAAAACCTTCGCCTACCTCCTAGTAGGAAAGGGGATGGGCTCTCCAAATACAAGTGAAAAATGAAAGTGGCTGGAGTTCCTCAGAGCATCAGGACAAGGGTGTTTTGCACAGTGTCCTGCTCCAGGCAGCCTGAGAGCTATGGACCCAAATCCATGCCCACTGTGGGGATTCCAGTCCCTCCACACTCTCCCAGGACATGTCCCCCATGGCCCTCAGCCACCCAGTGTCTGGACTCATGGGGTATTTTTAAGCACCCAAGCCTTGCAATGTGAAATCAAGGGGAAATTTGGATTCTGAAAGATAACCTTGATGAGCAGCAAGATTCAAGTCTGGTGGGATGAATCTGACAGGCGTCCACTGCCTGAGGTCAGTGTGAGCAGCAGCGGGGAGGCAGAGGTGCCAGACAGCAGCCAGGGCAGAGAGACAGCGTTTCCAACAGCATGCGGGGCAGGCAGGCGGGGGACCAGCACGCTGCAGCCCAGGAATCAGAGTGATGCATGCGACGAAGTAAGTGCCACATCAACTGACAGGAGCAGTGCGAGCGTCATCCGTTTACTTTCATGGTGACCTTGCATTTATGATAGTGGTTTTCCACTCACAGTACTGATAACAATCTTCCCTTTTAAAATAAATTGGAAACGGCAAGTCGATTCAAGGGAAAGTATGTAAGTATCACTCAGGTGAAATAGACTTTGCAAAATCATGGAGATGGTACGAGGATGGCTGAAGACAGAAAACAATGCAGTAGCTAAAGGCCTCTGTGGACCAGTGCTCCCAGCTGACGGTGACAGTGAGCTGATGACCTGTCTGTCCACTGCTGCCCTCACAGCAGCATCCAAGACGTCAGAGGGCCTCAGCACGGTCCCAAAACGTCACTTTGGGCTGAACCCTGGCTGGGCAACATCGATCCGATTATTTGAGATGCTGAGTGGAGCAGAAAATTCTTCAAAACATAGAAGACATCTAAAAAGGGACTGCTCCGCAAAAGCCAAGATTCTGTGCTTTGACACAGAAGGTGGAGATAAGGGCAGCAGATTTAAAGTTAGCTGCCCAAAAATGAGTCTTAAAAAAATCTCACTTGACAGGGGCCGCACAGTTTCGGAAACATAGCGACCGCTGATGAGTTCTGTGTTGCACAGGGGCAAGGTCTACAAGCCTGCAGGTGCTAGAGAGGGGCGGCACTGGGCCCAGGACTCATGTAGCACTGACACCCTGGCTCAGGGACCTGGCGTGGATGCCCTGAGGCTCCCCTAACACTGGGCTGCGCTGGAGTCAGGTCCAGAGGCTGAGACAACTGGTCTCCTTTGAAGTCAGAATCCAGGTTGGCTGCTTTAAGTTTGGCTTGGAATTTGGGTCAGGAGAAGGGGTCCACTGAGGGTCATCTGGCCTTTAGCTACTGTTTTTGTTTTTCTGCTTGTTTGTTTGAATTTCAGACATGAAGGCAGGTACATTGTGAGAACACTGATGGATTAGAAATCCCCAGTGTCTGAGAAAGGGAGGAGCTAGTGAGAAGCAGGTGCGATGTCAGAGGAAGAGGAGAACTTCAGGCGTTTACAGAAACCGGGCGGGATGATGGAGACTTGGCCTTTTCCTCGGTTCCACTTCTGCAGAAGGACTCTTTTTGTGCCAAGTTGCTAAATTGTGATCCCCTGGATAACCCAAGAGAGGAAGGAAAAACAAAACAAAACAGCAAATAAATGAAATGAATAACAAATGACTGCGTTAGCTAAATGGTCTTGGGAAATCAGAGTCCTGTCCTGCCAAGGAGAGTTGGAAACAATACCCACAGCACAATCAGAATCAGGACTCAGTGAACCATTCTGCTCTGACCCCACTTAATTAATTTAGTGGCGTCCTGTGCCAGGCTTTACTTAGCACGTGAGGAACATTCAATATTGCTCTAGGAGCCGCTGCCTTAGACTATTTTTCAATGTCAATGTGTTAACTATTAAATAAGAATGTTTACTAGTTTAGGACCCGGTTTTTCTTACTCCTCCGCCCTAATGACCAGCTCCCTGACAACTTGGCTCACACACAACTAACTCCTGCTCCTGTTCAAACACCTTGGGACACTTCCTGGTATGCTTCTGGCTGCTGCAACGGGACAGTCCACCTGAACTGCTCACTAATAGTCCTTGTGCATCTCAAACAGCCTCTTATGGAAGGATGAGTTTGAAATTCCTCTTTTTCAGACCAAAACACTGTCAACATCAAGAATTATTCCCATTTAGATCCCTACACATCCTCTACTGCAAGCCTACACTTCATGACCTTTAAATTATGGAGTCTTATCAGAGCAGACAATTGGCCTAACTTCCTGAACATGTCATGTACATGAGCATAACTGACTTATCCGATTTCTGACTTAGGATTCAAGTTCATAGAAGCACCAGTTATTTCTCTCTCCACAACACCACCTCGTGGCCACAGCTCACACCACAGGAGAGGGGACCCACTAGGCAATGCTGGTGCCCCAGGCTTGGTCAACACCTTCAGGGACCAAAGCAGCTTTAACTGCAGGCAGTGCTCACAGTGGTTAAGAGTTCAGACTCCGCAATCTGTCAGACCCGGGTTCAGTTCCCAGCACCACCCCTTATTCTCTGGGAAAGTGCTTAACCTTGTCAAGCCTCACTCTCCCAGCACTAAAAAGGGGATAGGAATCGTGCCCACTTCAAATGGCAGTTGGAACTAAAGGAGAGACATAAAGTATGAAACTAGCTAAAGATTGCTGAGCCCAGAAAGAGCCCCCATTACATGGCTGCCGTTACTAATATCTACCACTGACTCCTCACTCAAGAATCCAAACAGTTGTTCGTTTGTTTTATTAATCCTCACCTGAGGATATTTTTTTCAGGGAGAGTGGGAGGGAGGAGCAGAATCAGAGAGAGAAACATTTTTGTGAGAGAGACACATCGATTGGGTGCCACCCACACACCTCAACTGGGCCGGGCATTGAGCCTGCAACCCAGGCATGTGTCCTTGACCATAATCAAACCCTGGACTCTCTAGTCTGAGGGCTGACACTCTATCCACTAAGACAAACCGGCCAGGGCAGTCAAGCATCTTTTCTCTGAAAGTTTTTCTAGCTGTATTAGGCTGATTATCGTTATTTAACTCAACTTAGACAATAACACAAAGGAAGGTGGTGAATGTAAAAAAATCTATGTAGCCCCCATGAGAATCCTTGGCAACAGATGCCTCAAGATAAATGTTAATAAGCTTCATTACCATTTCCCTGCATGTGAGCATTTGACCTATTTCACCTCCTGTAAAGACTGGGAATGCGAGCATAAGTCCCTAAACACTGGTATGGATGTGTGTGCACACTTCGTTTTTTTGCATTTCGAGGTCCTGAAGTGGTGAATGTCACCCAGAAAGGCATGTGCACAGGTCACACTCAGGAGGCAGCTTGTCATAGGCTCTGGTGCTGTAACAGCCGCCTCTGAGAGGGCACGAGTCTCAGGCCTGGGCTGGTCTTCAGGAAGTCCTGGTGTCCTTCATAAAATTTAAATTCTCAGGGTGCATGTTTGGCAGGTTTATAGGTAAGTCATGTATGAAATGATATTTAAAAGTAAATTGAAAACTCAGCCATGTTTAAGGCAAGTAGGATGCACTTTCTCCCTTGCCGGAAGCCGGTCCATCATTGCCGCTTGACATAGTCGCTGCAGGGAAGAACCATCTGCACAGCATATGTTTCAAGGGACCTGGTTTATATGGCATACTGTTCTTAATATGTTTGCTCCCCTACTTAACGCTATATGTTTTAACCAAGGTCACCTCTCCGAGAAAGGTTGTTTCTCCAGGTGGGGATTTTGCTTAAGCTACATAATCTTTACTTAGGATAATCTGCTTCAGTTACTTCCTTGTAGCTTAACAGAACAATAGAGTAGTGACCTTGGAATGGAGATAACAAACATCGTAAACCTTTGGTATAGAATGGATAGGATTAAAATCAATTGGTTCCTTGTAGCTTAACAGAACAATAGAGTAGTGACCTTGGAATGGAGATAACAAACATCGTAACCTTTGGTATAGAATGGATAGGATTAAAATCAATTGGTATAAATACAGATGTAACAGGAGAATAAAGACAGAACCTGGCTGGAGAACTGACTAGAGAACCTGGACAGAACCTGGCTAGAAAACATGACTAGAAAACCTGGCTAGGCTGCTGATCAACTGAACACTGTCTCCGTGTCATTCCTTCTTCGCTGACTCCGTCCACACCTTTGGGAACCCCTAGACTTGCTGGGGCTGGACCCCAACACCCCCTCTCCCAAACCTTAACATCTCTGAAATCAGGATGCAGCTTCCATTCTGACTCACAGTCACTGTGGGCCAGGTGGCAATTGTGACAAAATTGTCACTGCCACAACCCATTTATCTTCTTATGTGAGCACCCTTGTCCTGACAGCCTCTGAGATTCCATGAAATACATACAGCACATGCAATTAGGAATCCACTTCAGAACCTCTGGCAATTCCACGTGACAACCCTGAATGATGAGGTGCAGTGCACTCCGTGGTGGCAGGACTTAAGGCCAGATCAGGTCAGAGAAGAAAACCAGACCCGCTTGTCAAAGTGACAGGAAGATCAGAGCCTCAGGAGGCCTTGCTGAAGACCTTGAAGCTGTCCTCACATGTTAAATGCACCACGGATCTCCCTACAGAAGTGGCCTATTGTAGGCCTGGAGGAAACAGGGAACCCCAAAATCCTCTGCTGTGGAGCTTGTCTCTACAGTAACTGTGTGGACACCAGCTCTGTATATTTGAGTCCCTAACACAGTGTCCATGAGGCATTAGGCTCCTCATACTAAAGGAACTGAATTGTTCTGGGACGAAAGTACAGCAACACTGACTGGGGGTTATATTTCCTACTTGGGTGTTCACATTCCTAAGGAGACAGATGTGCATGTGTGGAGCACACTCCCTTCAGCATCCTACACACACACACACACACACACACGATCACACAGAGGCAGTCTCCTTGGTTCTCCCCTGTCCCTGAGGGAGACCTGAGTTCCTGCCCTTCACTTCCCGCCTGTAGACAGGTCAGCCCCTCCTACCTTTTCCCCTGGGCTCCCTGTAGGTCTCTTGCTCTTCTGTTCACTTTGAGCAGCATGGGGTGGCCTGGAGGGGCTCCAGCTGCGATTGAAGAGGCTGAGAAGTACTGGGCGAGGCCTGGTCTGAGGACCCCAGCGGCCAGGAAGGCCTCTCTGAGGTTGACTTCCGTCGTTCTCTGGAACCCCCTTTCTTTAGTTTGATGAGTTTGAGTAAGAATTTGGCTCCAATCCAGTGCTTTTTCCTGTAAGAGGTAGGTTTTTAGGACACAGCCAACCCTCACTGCCCCTCCAGCAGGTGTCTGGGTGCCCTATGTGAACTGGAATTTCCATCACCAACCTGTAAAGGTGGTGGTTAATCTGGTTCAGAAAGCGGGTGCTCTTCACTGTCACCACGCTCACCCGACCTGGGGCTCAGGAGTTGGCACACAATGTACAGTTAATTCACACAGACCCAGGGGTTGTAGGAGCCTTCATCGTGGAGGAACCCACACTGGCCCCTGGGGAAAACAGAACTTCAAACCCAGCTCTTAGCTCTTGATTACTGTGCCAAGTGCGGGAAGTGGTGCTATACTAACCTAATCATGCTGGTTGGCAAAATTCCACCAAAATGCCATTTTCAGAAAGAGACTGGGACCTCCTCATTTTCTGCTAGAGTTAATAATACATGAAATAGGCTGGCATATTCTGCCCACTCCCGGCACTGAGGAATCTGGGTGAGGGGAAGAGGGCAGGAGAGTGGGCCCCTTCAAGTAAAAACAGTGAGCCCTGGATGAGTTACCTGGTGGTTGGAGCATCAGCCTGATCACTGAAGGGTGGTGGTTCCATCCCCCGTCAAGGGCACATACCTCGTTTGCAGGTTCAATCCCCGGCCCAGGTCGAGGTGTGTGCAGATGGAAACCAATTGATGGGTCGCTCTCATCTCTCTCTCTCTCTCTCTCTCTCTCTCTCTCTCTCTCTCTCTCTCCCATGGCTGTCACCTCCCTCCCTCCCTTCTACTCTCTCTAAAAATCAATGGGAAAAATATCCTCAGGTGAGGATTAGAAAAGTAAGTAAATAAATGAAAACTGTGAATGTAAAAGGTAATTCATTCCAGCTAACAGGAAATGAAGCATTCTAATGTACAGGGACCATAGCTGCGTTCTGGTCCTGGCTCTGCCACGAAACAGCACTGTGCTTACACAAGCCACTCAATTTCCTCATCAGTGCCTCAATTTCCCTGTCAACAGGAGGGTCAGTCAGAGGTTCTTAAATTCTGTGGTTCTGTGATTTCTACAGATAGGCCCTGCTGGATTCATGGTGATTTAACCTCAAGGCTGGGCTGGGACAGGATAATGGGAAGGCCCAGCTCCTGGGCTCAGGCCTGGGCAAAGGGGGAGCCCCGCTGGACGGAGGCCGGCAGTCTTAGGGTCAAATCGGCCCACCACCGGGGCTGCTGCTCTCTGGGGAAGGGAATGTGTTTGTGAACTTGCCCTGGACTGGGGTCAGGTCCAGTGAACCCAGAGGAATGGAGGGCAGAACAAAAGTTTCCTGTGCTTGAAGACAGGGGTGCTGGTCCAGGCATCTGACCCAAGCTTCCTTCCCAAAACAGAAACCTGGTTTTCTAAGTCCCGCAAACTTAAGACAAATGCTGATACACCTGCTTTAGTGGCTCTAAAAGCACAGACTCTGCCCTTAAACAGGCTCCTGGCCAGCTGGCATTCACCATCCCTCATAGGATAACCCTGAGTACTGAGGGCAGGATGGAAAGAAACTCTAAATTCGTTCCCTGCTGGGATGGACCTGCACACAGGGACCTGGCATACAGCAGAAGGTACAGGCCCAACAAACTGGCAACTGCTCTAGATGCTACAGCTTCCCCAGCTCATGAAAAAGCAAACTTTCTGTCCTGTGTGTAAGCTACTGACACTTAAATCAACTCACTTCTTTGGCGCTGGATCATGGAACTTGCGCTGAGCTATGCTTTTTTCTTCCAGTTTTTCATTTTGTCTCTGTAAGGCATTTAATTTGTCTCTAACAGGAGAGAGAAAAACAACCTGGTTTTTAAAATAAAACACATAAATTGACTCAACACCCCACCTAGAACCTGGCCCAGAAGGAGCCTGTGTGTTTCTGGGACTCAGACATCACGGTGCTCATGACCACCATGACCCCTGAGTTGGGAATATGGGATGGAAACATGTGACATGGGTCCAGGAGCCTAACTCATCAAGGAGACGGCTGAATACCTAGGGTCAGGCTGTGCGTCACATCAAGAGAGAGACCCCGAACCACCTGAAACTCAAGCTGGGAAACCCCGAGGGTTCCGGCCAGGTCAGCTCAGGACGCTGGGCACTCGGGTCAGACTCAGGGCTAGGCTAGCTCCTGCAGGTGCAGACCAACGATAGCTTTAGTGGTGGGAGGGGTCTGCCCTCGCTGAGTTAGACAGGCATCAGGTTAAAAAGGTCAGTTTAGCAAAGTCAGACCTCCAACCTGAACCCACTCCAATGTTGGGCTTCTGCTAACACTTCTAGTGAAGCAAACTCAAAGCCTTTTGGGAGCCAGACAGAGAAGATAAGGAGCAAAGCGGCCTGGAAGGACCTGAGGGAGGAGTGGGGGCTGCAGCGAGGCTGAGCGCTCGGTGCAACCTGGGACCCTACACGGGGCCTGCAAAGGAGCACCGCTCTCCATGTGGTGGAGCTTCTGACTGCTTTTCCCAAAGGTTCCAGAAGCCCTGGCTCTGAAGCAAAATCTTTTAATTTCTAAATGTGGGAAGTCAGTTCACATTTTTAAAAACACAGAAAGGAGCCTCTTAAACCTTGGGCTGCCAAAGGGCACCCCCACTCCTGGGAGAGGAAGCCTGGCTTTCCTGAAGCAGAAGACATGGCATGCTTTCCTGTTGTCTGTCTAGGAGCCATGCACGCAGTGCTCGCTATACAGCTCCCCCCACTGGGCCGCTGGCTCCTGTCCTGTTCCTGCCTCTCCTCACCCATGTGGCCTTGACAGCTCAGACCCCGGCTTTCCCTGCTTGAAAATGAGTCCTCGGCATCCAGACAGCTGCTCAGGCTCCTTCAGTCAAGAAGGTGCCCAGGCCCCTCCTAATATGAGGGCTTTTCCGTGAGTTCACCGCGAAGTGAGCATCCGTGAGAAGATTGCTTGCAAACCACTGGGTCCCTGGCCACAGACCTGATCTGCTCCCAGCACCCTCGGCTCGGCCTCTGTTCTTCTAGTCTGTGTTATTCTGTTCCCACAGCCGTCCCCCACCCCTGCAAACTCATGGCCCAGCTATCCCAGGGCTGGGGATGACTCTGCTTGGAGCAGGCTCAGGAAGCCTGCCCACTCCCTGGCCTCCTGCAGACACTTTCTAATGCAAAACCGTCATCAGATCATCCCCAGGTACCAGGTCCCCACTCTTGTAGTTTGCACCTGCCCAACCTCTGCTGTTAATTTTTAGCAGCTGCGTTATAGAGAGCCCACTTCAGGCTACAAACTCTCACTTCTACCCTAAAAGTACAGTGCAGTTTCCCATGTCAGTCATCCTTGGTTTCCCATGTCAACCATCCTTGGTAGATGTTGAGCCCCCTGTAGATGAGCAGACGAATCCAGGAGAACAGTGAACAGCAGCATCACCCCGGGGATCTGGGACAGTACCCAGTGGTCACTGTGGCCATGTCCCTCTGTCCCACACTGGCCAGCCATTCCCGATCACAAGGAAGGACAGTCCCAACAGCACAGCACCGAGGGGTGAAGACCAACGTGGACCCACAAGATGCATCTCCGATGACTTGACTTCCAAACCACAAGGATTCCAGCACCAAGGCTTTTCCTCCTGCCCTCATTTCTGGCAGCTTCCTAGGCCCTGTACACCAGCATCCCTTAATCACCCACTTCCCAGTGAATCCGACTCATTAGCCAGGTATGGCAGTCTTCCACGGCTAAGTGCTGCCTCCTCCAGCTCCCCTCCTGCCACTCCCTGCACCTTCCCTGCGCCTAGAAAACACGAAGCTCCACCTTCACGTTCCCCAGGCCCCCTCCAGTTCCCCCCACACACAGGCTAGCTTTCTGCCCATCCGTGTCAGCAACAGAACTTCAACTCCCACCACCACGCTTCCTTCCATTTCCAGGAAGCTCCTCAACATCTGTTTGTGTGCACACAGCTCTGCTCACATCCCATCACCCCTACTGGTTCCTGGAGACCAGGTAACTGGTTCTGTGTATCTCACAGGGCCAGGACTGTCCACAAAGACAACGTGGGCAGAGGGAGGACAGCCACTGTGCACCAACAACCCACTCTGCAGCCCATTAAGGGAAAAACCGACACAGAAAGGGCTCAGCCTGTGATCTGAAGTCCTTCCCTAGGAACCTCTCTTTACCACTGTTGTATTTTTCAAATTGACCTTGATCCCAAAAGCAGATTAAGAAGCGCCTGGCAGAGGGAAGTGTCTCTGTAAAGCCAACAAAGCCAACCACCCCTATTTGCAGAAATCTGGAACCATTCCCTTCCCGGGAAAATGAGAAGGATGTGCTGGTAAGATGGTCTGTCCCCTTGCCTGGGACACCAATGTACCCAGAGGGTTCTCTGCTGCCCAGAATGGCGCGGTCTAGTCACGGAGCTGTAAGCCACGACCCCTCTGTTGACGGGCGTCCATCAGCCCACACCCCTCACACGTACTGCCACTGCTGCTCCTGGTGCTGGTCCTTGTTCTCCACGTCCTCCTGTAGAAGCCTCTGGTTCTGCTCTTTCAATCTTTGGTTTTGGCTCTGCAGGTGACGGTTTTCTCCTTCCAAGTTGCCCTTGAGTTGGGAGAGCAGCTAAAACACAGATGGACAATGTTTCAAACACCACACGCTCCTGTGATTCCACTGCTGGGAATCTACTTCCAAAAGTTGAAAAAGGCCACGTGCACAAAGATGGCCATTTTGGTATTATCTACTTCAGCTGGCATGACCAATATGGCCAATGCCATGGGGATGGCCAAGCCTTCTGTCACTGCACCATCCAATCAGGCAGCCACAGGCCATGTGTGGCTGCTTAGCACTGAAAATGCAGCCAGTCTGAGCTGAGCCATAAGTGCAAAATATATAATAGGTTCTGAGGACTTAATAATGATTCAAAAATAATGTAAAATATCTCATTAATAAGCTGCCTGGTGCTTGTGGCTTGGTTGAGTATCATCCCATGCACCAAGATATCACCAGTGTAGTTCCTGATGAAGGCACATGCCTGGGTTGCTGGCTCCATTCCCAAGTAGAAGCCATGCAGGAGGCAACTGATGGATGTTTCTCTCAAAAAGTCAGTAAAAACATATTATAATAAAATCTCATTAATAAGCTTTAGGGGTTACATGTGATATTTTAGATATAAGGGTTAAATAAAATAGACCCTTAAATTAATCTCACCTGATTCCTTTTACTTTTTGAATATGGCTACTAGAAAGCTGAGTGATACATGTGGTGGCCTGCATTATATTCCTATTGCACATCTCTGCTCTAGGCAGGGTTGGCACGCTTTTCCGGTAAAGAACGAGGTACTAAATATGTTAGGCTTTCCAGGCAGACAGTGGTCCTGTTGCAACTGTTCAACTCTGTTATTACAGCAGGAAAGGAGCCAGAGAAACAATGCACACGCATGGGTGTGTCTGTGTTTAAAAAATAAACAAACCAAAAATCTTAACTCATGGACACCAACATTTAAATTTCATGTCACTTTCACTTGCCCCCAAATATCCTGCTTTTGATTTTCCCCAGCTATTAAAAACTGTGAAAGCTACTCTTGGTTCTCAGCCATACACAAACAGGCGTGAAGCTGGACCTGAATTTTGGGCTGAGGGTGGCCAGCTCCTGCTCTAGAATATCATCGCAGTTGGTGTAGCAGGAAGTCCCAAGCTTTGGCTTCAGACAAACGGGGTTCCAACCCGCTACTTCAGAGGGACAAGGATGGGAACCCCAGCTCACAAGATCATTGTGAGAATTAAATGAGATGACACAGAGAGCAGAGTGCTCAGCCGAGAGGACGGAGATAAAATGGTACTTGGCTGTTTCCATGCACCGCCCCGACCCTGCAATAAGCAAAGATCAGGTGAAAGGTGTTCTGTAGCACACCCCTGCCAGTCCTGGTGTTCATCCCAGTCAACTGCCTCTGGCTTCCTCTCTGCCTCTGTGTGACATTCACACACACCCTTTGAGCAGAGATGCCAATGAGGACCCATTCTCACCTGGTGGAGCCCAAGGCATCAGCCCAGGGAACAGGCCCACCCAGGGTCCTGGGGCCTCCAGCTCTGTCTGGCCTCACCTGGCAGTGGTTGTCCAGCTCGGTCAGCGAGATGTCCCTGCTCTGGAGCTCCTCCCTCAGCCAGTTGCACTGGTCCTGCCAGCAGTTCACCTCCAGCTGGGTGTCCTTCAGGGAGGTCTGCAGCTTCTTGCTGTGCACCTGCAGCTCCTCCTGCTGCCCCTTCAGCCCCTTATACCGGGCCTGCCAGCGGTTCTTCTCCAGCTGCATTTCATTAAGGGAGGTCTGCAGCTCGTTGTTGTAGATCTGCAGCTCTTCCTGCTCCTTCCTCAGCCAGTCGCACTGGTTTTGAGCAGAGATGCCAATGAGCAGCTGGGTGTCACTCAGGCAAGGCGTCAGCCCAGGGAACAGGCCACTCAGGGTCCTGGGGCCTCCAGCTCTGGCCTCACCTGGCAGTGGTTGCCCAGCTCGGTCAGCGAGATGTCCCTGCTCTGGAGCTCCTCCCTCAGCCAGTTGCACTGGTCCTGCCAGCAGTTCACCTCCAGCTGGGTGTCATTTAGGGAGGTCTGCAGCTTCTTGCTGTGCATCTGCAGCTCCTCCTGCTGCCCCTTCAGCCCCTTATACCGGGCCTGCCAGCGGTTCTTCTCCAGCTGCATTTCATTAAGGGAGGTCTGCAGCTCGTTGTTGTAGATCTGCAGCTCTTCCTGCTCCTTCCTCAGCCAGTTGCACTGGGCCTGCCAGCAGTTCACCTGCAGCTGGGTGTCACTCAGGGAGGTCTGCAGCTTCTTGGTGTGGGTCTGCAGCTCCTCCTGTTCCCTCTTCAGCTGCTGGTGCAGGGAATTGGCCCTGGGGGTGGAGAGACACAGGGCCAAGGGCTGAGGCGCACTCCCAGGCTCTGTCCCAGTTGTGCAACCTTAATCAAAACAGCAACCTCTCTGGCCCTCAGTTTTTTTCATGTGTTAATGAAGGGTTGAACAAAATCAGCGGTTTTCAAACTGTGTTCATTGGGGTTCTAGGAGGCTACCCCAGCTGCCCCACTGCGGGCTGGGAGAGACAGGACAGGCAGGCTCGGACACCATTACAACAGAGCATCCCTGTAAAAGTCCTTTCCTATGTGAGGCGTTGGCACATCTGCCTACTTAGAAAAAGAGTTCTTTGATTGAGACACTTAAACACAGAATCAGAACATTTCTGCTCTAAGACTCTATGTCTATATCCAGCTCTTCTCCCCAATTTCAAACCCCTTTCTAATTTCAACTACTGAGATAAATAAAATAGGAGATTCTGGAGTGTTACCTAAATCCACTGAAATTATCATCATCATCATCATTACCGGACTGGGATTCCTGGGGAAGATTTATACCAAAAAGCTCATATGACCAGAGGCTCATGGACTCATATTGAACACAGGTGTGTGAAATTTGGCCCACACAGCTTTTTAAAAAAATTTTAACATTTACTTATTTTATTCTATTTTATTTCATTTTAAAGTGTGTGCGGTTTTATTAATTCAAGTCTCTCCAATAAAGTCAACTAAAAAAATAAAATAACATAAAGAAAGGAAACAGAACAAGATAAAAAGATTCTCTGTTGTGGTCCTGTAAGTACTTGCCGGTTTAGGTTTAAGGGCCCCTGGCTTCAGACATGTTTCCAGGTCCTCCCACTCAGCGGTTCTCAACCTGTGGGTCGGGACCCTTTCACAGGGGTCGTCTAATATCATCGGAAACACTCATATAGCATGTCCCAAAATTCATGCAAGATTTGCAATTGAATTGAGTTGCATATCTTGCGTGAATTTTGGGACACCCGATATAATTACATATTGTTTTTGTGATTAATCACTATGCTTTAATTATGTTCAATTTGTAACAATGGAATTGGGGTCACCACAACATGAGGAACTGTATTAAAGGATCATGGCATTAGGAAGGTTGAGAACCACTGCTCCTGTTCCTCTGTCCTGCCTATATAAAGCAGATATTTTTGAAAAACAAACACAACAAAAAAATAATTATTGTACCAGCATTCCAAAATTTTGTTTCCCATCAACATCAGATA